>NC_133336.1:165236588-165353219 GCF_042186555.1 Aquarana catesbeiana | reverse complement strand
TCCTGACTTGTTTATCAAGGGCTCCCCTGAGATGTTTGAAATCGCAGTTGATATCAGATTGTTCATTATTGGACGAGAAAAATTCGTCCGCATTAATACTCCTGTCATTAATAAAAGTGAAAATCTCCATCATGAGAAAAATGCAGCTGCTGTGACCAAGTGCTCTTACTTGTGAAACATAAAATCATACAATACAGCGCTTGCAAATATATAGTATCAAACAGATTCTTTTGTGAAACCAAAAAAGAAAAGAAAATGGAACTTTGTTGCAGCAGCAGAGTGAAAGTACTGTACTTTGAAGATATATAAACCAAGTGTACTGCGCTAGCAACTAAATGTGTAAAAATATATATATAAATAAAAAACCACACAAAACACACAAAACACCCACAAGTGTTAATAAAGTGACACGTGAATATAAATATGGATGTGTCAGAGAACTGGACCTGCAGCTCGTGCATCCGAGCCAACACTCAGTGTGCGTGCACTAAACTGCAACACCAGAGCTCCAAGACCCTCCACGGAAACAATATCAATTAGTGTAGAGGTGGCAGGATCATGGGACGATGCACTATTTAAACATATGCATCTATCAAACCTCAGAATTAGCAAATTAGCATACAATGGTATAAACAAAAATATAAATGTATAAATATAGCATAACAATTATGCAAAAAATAGGATAGCATGGAGCAAAACCACTCAGCACGTTCCAGATAGCACAAAGAGACCATAGAATGTCATCTACAATATATATGCTTCTTCATGGGAAAAAATAATAAACGGGCTTCCAACTTTTCATCTTTTCCAGCACCCAGGGCCAATGGTGTAGTAATGTGAAAGGATTACTCATAAAGCCATAGAAGCACACGTTCCACCGAAGGAGAGAAGAGAAGTATATAGCATAAAACCTTTTAAAAACAAAAGGTCACCTGCGCATAAATGCGCTACTCACAGGACCGATAAGGAAAGCAGGCATTCAGATATTTCGGTCGGTTCGCCGCTCATGGCGTGCGTTCCACCGCCAGGAAGTGATGTCACTGGTACAGGCCGAATGAACGTAAACAGGATATTGCGTCGACGCGTTTCGCCCCTCCCCCAGGGCGTTATCAAAGACTTAACATCCTGCCGGCGTGTAAACCTTTTATATTATGTTCAGTGAGTGACAGCCATTTACGGCCAATGGGTGAGAAGTTACCCATTCCTTCCTCTATCATCATATCCTGTTTGCAAAAAATAGAATAAAATAAAACTTTACTCAATGGTCGGAAACAATTCCAATATGCAGATAGGTGTTTACAGCATCTTCATGAGGAAAACATCTTAACACTCACTGCCTTCCACAGAACAAAGTATATGCAAAACAAAGAATACTAGCATCAGGATATTTGGATAGACGGAAAAAAAATTCATACAATATATATTGGATATCTCAACTCCTGATAATAAAAACAATAGTTTAATACATTACCAATAATTTAAAAATCTATGAAGGATAACAAAATGATATATGAAAAAATTATTTTGTACAAAAAATAATAAAAAATTATAAAATCAGAAAAAATCCAAAAAATAATAATATAGCATCCCATATTTCACTCGATGATTTACTCATCTCCCAGGTTCGATATTCATGATCGAGACATGGGAAAAAACACATGATAAAAGATGCATGATGGTAAAAAAATATATAAAAAAAATATTATATTAAATAAAATAGTAAAATAAATCAGTACTAAAAAGCACAGGCAAATATATAGAAAATATATTAGATATAATGAAAACAAAATATGTATATTTATACTACCAATTCGATAAAAAACAATTCAAGTCTAGCTCGATATTCAGGCCCAAGGGGTTCAAAGTGCGTAATCTATGTATCCACTGGGTTTCATTTTGTGAGATGTTTTGTCTAAGGTTAGAACCTCGCCAGTGATCTTCAACTCTGTCAATTCCACAGAAAGTGAGTAGGCTAGGGTCTTGGTTATGGAAAAGCCTGAAATGATTGGAAAGACCATGGAATCTATACCCCTTCTTGATCCTATTCACATGCTCATTGAGCCTTATACCCAGTTGTCTAGTGGTTCTTCCTACATATTGTAGATTGCAAGGGCAAGATAGAAGGTAGGTAACGTGCGTTGTACTGCAGGTGATAAATTTTTTGATTGTGTACGATCTACCATCTACCATAGAGCTGAAATGGGTGGTTTTCCGCTTGCGAAATGGGCAGAAGGGCTATGACCATAGAGGATCCCAGAACCAAAGAGGATATAATAGAGGAGGAGGATATAGGGGAAGGCCTTGGGCTCACAATCAGCCTGAGTATTATCCTCCAACAAACAGAGGAAGGGGATGGTATCCCAGTAACCAGAGAGGGGATTTTCAGAGGAGAGGATCAGGGGGACCCCCCACTACGAGAGGGAGGGGTGCCACAACTCCCAGGGGCTGGGGGAGAGACCAGAGTCCACCAGAGGAGTGGAGACCATGGTACCCCATGACCCCACAATCAAATCAAGAAAACAGAGGAGAACAAGAGGATGCAGAGGAGGGAAAAGGAAAGCGAAGAAGAATGGTTTAATGGAGGGAATTTTTAACTTAAGTGATGTAAACTTTTCTCAAGAAGAATTGAAAGTTTTAGATTTAGGCTTAAAATATGCCATGGAAAAAAATCTTAATAAATTCGATGTGTTCATTGATTTACAGAAATTTATAAGAAAAGTTAATATAAAAAAACATTTTTCCAATAAAGCAATAGTATCAAATTCCCCAGAAGAGGAATATATACATACAACTTTGAAGAATAACTCAATATTCAACCCCCAGATTAGTAATAATCATTTCGTTGGGGTGTTCAAATCTCTGGTGGAACAGGATTTGGACAAGCTTGTTGTCAAACCCCAAAGGAGAAAAAAAGATTTAGAGAGAGGTTTAGAGGCACTGATAAAAAACAAAAATATAGTGATCAGGTCGGCTGATAAGGGAGGGGGGGTGGTAATATTAAACAAAGCTGATTATTTGGAGGAATTAAATAGATTGGTTGGAGACCAGGATACCTATGAAAAGTTGAAAAACAATCCCACTAAGAAATTTAAATTAAAATTAAAAAATTTAGTTAAAACAGCAACTGATGAAGGTATCTTAAAGAAAAAAGAGGCTAGATACCTTACCCCGGATGCACCACGGGTACCGGTGATTTATCAATTGCCAAAGATTCATAAAAATAAATCTAAACCCCCAGGTCGACCAATAATCAGTGGGATTGGATCCCTCTTCTCTAGACTTGGTGAATACCTAGACTGTTTCCTGCAACCACTCACCAAAAAATATCCTGCATACCTTAAAGATAGCAGAGAACTTATTGAATTAACTAAGACCGTAACAATAGATGATAATTGTTTGCTTGCAAGTATTGATGTAAATTCACTCTATACCAACATCCAACAAGAACATGCGTTACAAGCAGTAGGATGGGCATTAGAGGATACAGATATAAAATTAAAACAAAAGGAGTTTATTTTAAAAGCTCTGGATCTAGCAATGAGCCATAATTTTTTTTGGCACCAAAAGGAATATTATAGGCAAAAGAAAGGGGTCGCAATGGGCGCCAAGTATGCACCTTCAGTGGCAAATCTGTTCATGAGTTTTTGGGAGGATGAGGCCATCTATCGATCCAATATCCCGGAGCTCAGGTTATATAAGAGGTACATAGACGATATCTTGATCATTTGGGCAGGATCACCCGACTCCTTTTTAGAATTTATGGCCAAAATAAGTAATAATAGGTTTGGTATATCTTTTTCTGAATGCTTTAGTTACCAACTAATTAATTTTTTAGACCTAACACTGTTTAGGGAAGATAATAAATTACTTACCCGCACCTTCTTCAAAGATGTTGACCGAAATGGGTATATCCCCCTGACGAGCTGCCACCACCCTAGATGGCTAGGGGGTATCCCTAAAAGTCAGTTACTTAGGATTAGAAGAAACTGCAGTAACTTAAGTGACTATAACTTGCAAGCTAACACCATGGTGAAAAGATTTCAAGAAAAAGGCTACAGTCTGGAAAATTTAGAGAAGATAAAACAAACAGTCGGGGAAATGAATAGGGATGATCTGTTTAAATCTAAATCGAAAGGGGAAAACAATTTTAGTCTATCCTTCATCACAGGTTTTAACAGACAGTATCGAGACCTGGAGAGAATCATTAAGAGACATTGGCCTCTCCTTCATCGGGATGATGACCTGAGGAAGGTGCTGCCAAAACAGCCAAATTTTATTTATACCAAACCGCCCACTTTGAGGCTCCAGTTAGCACATAATGTTATAGATCCCCCTAGGAAGACATGCACTTTTCTAGACAGTGTTGGGTTCTATAGTTGTGGGAGGTGTGGAATATGTAAAACATCTAAATTTCGCAAGCGGAAAACCACCCATTTCAGCTCTATGGTAGATGGTAGATCGTACACAATCAAAAAATTTATCACCTGCAGTACAACGCACGTTACCTACCTTCTATCTTGCCCTTGCAATCTACAATATGTAGGAAGAACCACTAGACAACTGGGTATAAGGCTCAATGAGCATGTGAATAGGATCAAGAAGGGGTATAGATTCCATGGTCTTTCCAATCATTTCAGGCTTTTCCATAACCAAGACCCTAGCCTACTCACTTTCTGTGGAATTGACAGAGTTGAAGATCACTGGCGAGGTTCTAACCTTAGACAAAACATCTCACAAAATGAAACCCAGTGGATACATAGATTACGCACTTTGAACCCCTTGGGCCTGAATATCGAGCTAGACTTGAATTGTTTTTTATCGAATTGGTAGTATAAATATACATATTTTGTTTTCATTATATCTAATATATTTTCTATATATTTGCCTGTGCTTTTTAGTACTGATTTATTTTACTATTTTATTTAATATAATATTTTTTTTATATATTTTTTTACCATCATGCATCTTTTATCATGTGTTTTTTCCCATGTCTCGATCATGAATATCGAACCTGGGAGATGAGTAAATCATCGAGTGAAATATGGGATGCTATATTATTATTTTTTGGATTTTTTCTGATTTTATAATTTTTTATTATTTTTTGTACAAAATAATTTTTTCATATATCATTTTGTTATCCTTCATAGATTTTTAAATTATTGGTAATGTATTAAACTATTGTTTTTATTATCAGGAGTTGAGATATCCAATATATATTGTATGAATTTTTTTTCCGTCTATCCAAATATCCTGATGCTAGTATTCTTTGTTTTGCATATACTTTGTTCTGTGGAAGGCAGTGAGTGTTAAGATGTTTTCCTCATGAAGATGCTGTAAACACCTATCTGCATATTGAAATTGTTTCCGACCATTGAGTAAAGTTTTATTTTATTCTATTTTTTGCAAACAGGATATGATGATAGAGGAAGGAATGGGTAACTTCTCACCCATTGGCCGTAAATGGCTGTCACTCACTGAACATAATATAAAAGGTTTACACGCCGGCAGGATGTTAGGTCTTTGATAACGCCCTGGGGGAGGGGCGAAACGCGTCGACGCAATATCCTGTTTACGTTCATTCGGCCTGTACCAGTGACATCACTTCCTGGCGGTGGAACGCACGCCATGAGCGGCGAACCGACCGAAATATCTGAATGCCTGCTTTCCTTATCGGTCCTGTGAGTAGCGCATTTATGCGCAGGTGACCTTTTGTTTTTAAAAGGTTTTATGCTATATACTTCTCTTCTCTCCTTCGGTGGAACGTGTGCTTCTATGGCTTTATGAGTAATCCTTTCACATTACTACACCATTGGCCCTGGGTGCTGGAAAAGATGAAAAGTTGGAAGCCCGTTTATTATTTTTTCCCATGAAGAAGCATATATATTGTAGATGACATTCTATGGTCTCTTTGTGCTATCTGGAACGTGCTGAGTGGTTTTGCTCCATGCTATCCTATTTTTTGCATAATTGTTATGCTATATTTATACATTTATATTTTTGTTTATACCATTGTATGCTAATTTGCTAATTCTGAGGTTTGATAGATGCATATGTTCAAATAGTGCATCGTCCCATGATCCTGCCACCTCTACACTAATTGATATTGTTTCCGTGGAGGGTCTTGGAGCTCTGGTGTTGCAGTTTAGTGCACGCACACTGAGTGTTGGCTCGGATGCACGAGCTGCAGGTCCAGTTCTCTGACACATCCATATTTATATTCACGTGTCACTTTATTAACACTTGTGGTGTTTTGTGTGTTTTGTGTGGTTTTTATTTATATATATATTTTTACACATTTAGTTGCTAGCGCAGTACACTTGGTTTATATATCTTCAAAGTACAGTACTTTCACTCTGCTGCTGCAACAAAGTTCCATTTTCTTTTCTTTTTTGGTTTCACAAAAGAATCTGTTTGATACTATATATTTGCAAGCGCTGTATTGTATGATTTTATGTTTCACAAGTAAGAGCACTTGGTCACAGCAGCTGCATTTTTCTCATGATGGAGATTTTCACTTTTATTAATGACAGGAGTATTAATGCGGACGAATTTTTCTCGTCCAATAATGAACAATCTGATATCAACTCGGATTTCAAACATCTCAGGGGAGCCCTTGATAAACAAGTCAGGACTTGGTGGGACATTTTTTCCCTTAGAAAATATGTGAAAGATGGGATGACCCCCAGACGGCTCAGATGGGATTTAGCTCCCAATGATGGGCTCCTAGACAAAGATCTCGAGTGTGAATGGTTCTCCTTTTTTAATAGTGCTGAGAGGAAACTCTTAGAAATGCTAATAGCAAGAAAGGAGAGAAAATTAAAACTAATTGAGGTTAACATTAATGGAATTAAATCCAAATTAGGCCCTCTTATCACTTCGGGGGAATGTAAGGACAAACTAAAACAGCTCCAGGATTTTGTAGAAAAATTGGATAAGGATACCCAGAAGAAAAAAATTAAAAAATTCATCAGAGATACCAATGACTATAAATCCAACAAAGTTTATAAATGGCAAGAAATGGGGGAGGAGTCCAATACTGCACTTAACCCTATGGAAATAGAGCCAATCCGAGTGCTGGATACTATCAAAACTCCTGTGAGAAAGTTTGTTGACTCTCAGAAAGACTCCGCCAAAACCACCCATAGTGGTCAGGCAAACAACCACTATGGTGCATCAGCATCCGGATATAGTGTACCCACATATAATCGTTTTGAACCCCTTGAGTATGATTACCCTTATCCATCCCAAGGGGGTTCCTATGGGCAGAAGGGCTATGACCATAGAGGATCCCAGAACCAAAGAGGATATAATAGAGGAGGAGGATATAGGGGAAGGCCTTGGGCTCACAATCAGCCTGAGTATTATCCTCCAACAAACAGAGGAAGGGGATGGTATCCCAGTAACCAGAGAGGGGATTTTCAGAGGAGAGGATCAGGGGGACCCCCCACTACGAGAGGGAGGGGTGCCACAACTCCCAGGGGCTGGGGGAGAGACCAGAGTCCACCAGAGGAGTGGAGACCATGGTACCCCATGACCCCACAATCAAATCAAGAAAACAGAGGAGAACAAGAGGATGCAGAGGAGGGAAAAGGAAAGCGAAGAAGAATGGTTTAATGGAGGGAATTTTTAACTTAAGTGATGTAAACTTTTCTCAAGAAGAATTGAAAGTTTTAGATTTAGGCTTAAAATATGCCATGGAAAAAAATCTTAATAAATTCGATGTGTTCATTGATTTACAGAAATTTATAAGAAAAGTTAATATAAAAAAACATTTTTCCAATAAAGCAATAGTATCAAATTCCCCAGAAGAGGAATATATACATACAACTTTGAAGAATAACTCAATATTCAACCCCCAGATTAGTAATAATCATTTCGTTGGGGTGTTCAAATCTCTGGTGGAACAGGATTTGGACAAGCTTGTTGTCAAACCCCAAAGGTGAAAAAAAGATTTAGAGAGAGGTTTAGAGGCACTGATAAAAAACAAAAATATAGTGATCAGGTCGGCTGATAAGGGAGGGGGGGTGGTAATATTAAACAAAGCTGATTATTTGGAGGAATTAAATAGATTGGTTGGAGACCAGGATACCTATGAAAAGTTGAAAAACAATCCCACTAAGAAATTTAAATTAAAATTAAAAAATTTAGTTAAAACAGCAACTGATGAAGGTATCTTAAAGAAAAAAGAGGCTAGATACCTTACCCCGGATGCACCACGGGTACCGGTGATTTATCAATTGCCAAAGATTCATAAAAATAAATCTAAACCCCCAGGTCGACCAATAATCAGTGGGATTGGATCCCTCTTCTCTAGACTTGGTGAATACCTAGACTGTTTCCTGCAACCACTCACCAAAAAATATCCTGCATACCTTAAAGATAGCAGAGAACTTATTGAATTAACTAAGACCGTAACAATAGATGATAATTGTTTGCTTGCAAGTATTGATGTAAATTCACTCTATACCAACATCCAACAAGAACATGCGTTACAAGCAGTAGGATGGGCATTAGAGGATACAGATATAAAATTAAAACAAAAGGAGTTTATTTTAAAAGCTCTGGATCTAGCAATGAGCCATAATTTTTTTTGGCACCAAAAGGAATATTATAGGCAAAAGAAAGGGGTCGCAATGGGCGCCAAGTATGCACCTTCAGTGGCAAATCTGTTCATGAGTTTTTGGGAGGATGAGGCCATCTATCGATCCAATATCCCGGAGCTCAGGTTATATAAGAGGTACATAGACGATATCTTGATCATTTGGGCAGGATCACCCGACTCCTTTTTAGAATTTATGGCCAAAATAAGTAATAATAGGTTTGGTATATCTTTTTCTGAATGCTTTAGTTACCAACTAATTAATTTTTTAGACCTAACACTGTTTAGGGAAGATAATAAATTACTTACCCGCACCTTCTTCAAAGATGTTGACCGAAATGGGTATATCCCCCTGACGAGCTGCCACCACCCTAGATGGCTAGGGGGTATCCCTAAAAGTCAGTTACTTAGGATTAGAAGAAACTGCAGTAACTTAAGTGACTATAACTTGCAAGCTAACACCATGGTGAAAAGATTTCAAGAAAAAGGCTACAGTCTGGAAAATTTAGAGAAGATAAAACAAACAGTCGGGGAAATGAATAGGGATGATCTGTTTAAATCTAAATCGAAAGGGGAAAACAATTTTAGTCTATCCTTCATCACAGGTTTTAACAGACAGTATCGAGACCTGGAGAGAATCATTAAGAGACATTGGCCTCTCCTTCATCGGGATGATGACCTGAGGAAGGTGCTGCCAAAACAGCCAAATTTTATTTATACCAAACCGCCCACTTTGAGGCTCCAGTTAGCACATAATGTTATAGATCCCCCTAGGAAGACATGCACTTTTCTAGACAGTGTTGGGTTCTATAGTTGTGGGAGGTGTGGAATATGTAAAACATCTAAATTTCGCAAGCGGAAAACCACCCATTTCAGCTCTATGGTAGATGGTAGATCGTACACAATCAAAAAATTTATCACCTGCAGTACAACGCACGTTACCTACCTTCTATCTTGCCCTTGCAATCTACAATATGTAGGAAGAACCACTAGACAACTGGGTATAAGGCTCAATGAGCATGTGAATAGGATCAAGAAGGGGTATAGATTCCATGGTCTTTCCAATCATTTCAGGCTTTTCCATAACCAAGACCCTAGCCTACTCACTTTCTGTGGAATTGACAGAGTTGAAGATCACTGGCGAGGTTCTAACCTTAGACAAAACATCTCACAAAATGAAACCCAGTGGATACATAGATTACGCACTTTGAACCCCTTGGGCCTGAATATCGAGCTAGACTTGAATTGTTTTTTATCGAATTGGTAGTATAAATATACATATTTTGTTTTCATTATATCTAATATATTTTCTATATATTTGCCTGTGCTTTTTAGTACTGATTTATTTTACTATTTTATTTAATATAATATTTTTTTTATATATTTTTTTACCATCATGCATCTTTTATCATGTGTTTTTTCCCATGTCTCGATCATGAATATCGAACCTGGGAGATGAGTAAATCATCGAGTGAAATATGGGATGCTATATTATTATTTTTTGGATTTTTTCTGATTTTATAATTTTTTATTATTTTTTGTACAAAATAATTTTTTCATATATCATTTTGTTATCCTTCATAGATTTTTAAATTATTGGTAATGTATTAAACTATTGTTTTTATTATCAGGAGTTGAGATATCCAATATATATTGTATGAATTTTTTTTCCGTCTATCCAAATATCCTGATGCTAGTATTCTTTGTTTTGCATATACTTTGTTCTGTGGAAGGCAGTGAGTGTTAAGATGTTTTCCTCATGAAGATGCTGTAAACACCTATCTGCATATTGGAATTGTTTCCGACCATTGAGTAAAGTTTTATTTTATTCTATTTTTTGCAAACAGGATATGATGATAGAGGAAGGAATGGGTAACTTCTCACCCATTGGCCGTAAATGGCTGTCACTCACTGAACATAATATAAAAGGTTTACACGCCGGCAGGATGTTAAGTCTTTGATAACGCCCTGGGGGAGGGGCGAAACGCGTCGACGCAATATCCTGTTTACGTTCATTCGGCCTGTACCAGTGACATCACTTCCTGGCGGTGGAACGCACGCCATGAGCGGCGAACCGACCGAAATATCTGAATGCCTGCTTTCCTTATCGGTCCTGTGAGTAGCGCATTTATGCGCAGGTGACCTTTTGTTTTTAAAAGGTTTTATGCTATATACTTCTCTTCTCTCCTTCGGTGGAACGTGTGCTTCTATGGCTTTATGAGTAATCCTTTCACATTACTACACCATTGGCCCTGGGTGCTGGAAAAGATGAAAAGTTGGAAGCCCGTTTATTATTTTTTCCCATGAAGAAGCATATATATTGTAGATGACATTCTATGGTCTCTTTGTGCTATCTGGAACGTGCTGAGTGGTTTTGCTCCATGCTATCCTATTTTTTGCATAATTGTTATGCTATATTTATACATTTATATTTTTGTTTATACCATTGTATGCTAATTTGCTAATTCTGAGGTTTGATAGATGCATATGTTTAAATAGTGCATCGTCCCATGATCCTGCCACCTCTACACTAATTGATATTGTTTCCGTGGAGGGTCTTGGAGCTCTGGTGTTGCAGTTTAGTGCACGCACACTGAGTGTTGGCTCGGATGCACGAGCTGCAGGTCCAGTTCTCTGACACATCCATATTTATATTCACGTGTCACTTTATTAACACTTGTGGTGTTTTGTGTGTTTTGTGTGGTTTTTATTTATATATATATTTTTACACATTTAGTTGCTAGCGCAGTACACTTGGTTTATATATCTTCAAAGTACAGTACTTTCACTCTGCTGCTGCAACAAAGTTCCATTTTCTTTTCTTTTTTGGTTTCACAAAAGAATCTGTTTGATACTATATATTTGCAAGCGCTGTATTGTATGATTTTATGTTTCACAAGTAAGAGCACTTGGTCACAGCAGCTGCATTTTTCTCATGATGGAGATTTTCACTTTTATTAATGACAGGAGTATTAATGCGGACGAATTTTTCTCGTCCAATAATGAACAATCTGATATCAACTCGGATTTCAAACATCTCAGGGGAGCCCTTGATAAACAAGTCAGGACTTGGTGGGACATTTTTTCCCTTAGAAAATATGTGAAAGATGGGATGACCCCCAGACGGCTCAGATGGGATTTAGCTCCCAATGATGGGCTCCTAGACAAAGATCTCGAGTGTGAATGGTTCTCCTTTTTTAATAGTGCTGAGAGGAAACTCTTAGAAATGCTAATAGCAAGAAAGGAGAGAAAATTAAAACTAATTGAGGTTAACATTAATGGAATTAAATCCAAATTAGGCCCTCTTATCACTTCGGGGGAATGTAAGGACAAACTAAAACAGCTCCAGGATTTTGTAGAAAAATTGGATAAGGATACCCAGAAGAAAAAAATTAAAAAATTCATCAGAGATACCAATGACTATAAATCCAACAAAGTTTATAAATGGCAAGAAATGGGGGAGGAGTCCAATACTGCACTTAACCCTATGGAAATAGAGCCAATCCGAGTGCTGGATACTATCAAAACTCCTGTGAGAAAGTTTGTTGACTCTCAGAAAGACTCCGCCAAAACCACCCATAGTGGTCAGGCAAACAACCACTATGGTGCATCAGCATCCGGATATAGTGTACCCACATATAATCGTTTTGAACCCCTTGAGTATGATTACCCTTATCCATCCCAAGGGGGTTCCTATGGGCAGAAGGGCTATGACCATAGAGGATCCCAGAACCAAAGAGGATATAATAGAGGAGGAGGATATAGGGGAAGGCCTTGGGCTCACAATCAGCCTGAGTATTATCCTCCAACAAACAGAGGAAGGGGATGGTATCCCAGTAACCAGAGAGGGGATTTTCAGAGGAGAGGATCAGGGGGACCCCCCACTACGAGAGGGAGGGGTGCCACAACTCCCAGGGGCTGGGGGAGAGACCAGAGTCCACCAGAGGAGTGGAGACCATGGTACCCCATGACCCCACAATCAAATCAAGAAAACAGAGGAGAACAAGAGGATGCAGAGGAGGGAAAAGGAAAGCGAAGAAGAATGGTTTAATGGAGGGAATTTTTAACTTAAGTGATGTAAACTTTTCTCAAGAAGAATTGAAAGTTTTAGATTTAGGCTTAAAATATGCCATGGAAAAAAATCTTAATAAATTCGATGTGTTCATTGATTTACAGAAATTTATAAGAAAAGTTAATATAAAAAAACATTTTTCCAATAAAGCAATAGTATCAAATTCCCCAGAAGAGGAATATATACATACAACTTTGAAGAATAACTCAATATTCAACCCCCAGATTAGTAATAATCATTTCGTTGGGGTGTTCAAATCTCTGGTGGAACAGGATTTGGACAAGCTTGTTGTCAAACCCCAAAGGAGAAAAAAAGATTTAGAGAGAGGTTTAGAGGCACTGATAAAAAACAAAAATATAGTGATCAGGTCGGCTGATAAGGGAGGGGGGGTGGTAATATTAAACAAAGCTGATTATTTGGAGGAATTAAATAGATTGGTTGGAGACCAGGATACCTATGAAAAGTTGAAAAACAATCCCACTAAGAAATTTAAATTAAAATTAAAAAATTTAGTTAAAACAGCAACTGATGAAGGTATCTTAAAGAAAAAAGAGGCTAGATACCTTACCCCGGATGCACCACGGGTACCGGTGATTTATCAATTGCCAAAGATTCATAAAAATAAATCTAAACCCCCAGGTCGACCAATAATCAGTGGGATTGGATCCCTCTTCTCTAGACTTGGTGAATACCTAGACTGTTTCCTGCAACCACTCACCAAAAAATATCCTGCATACCTTAAAGATAGCAGAGAACTTATTGAATTAACTAAGACCGTAACAATAGATGATAATTGTTTGCTTGCAAGTATTGATGTAAATTCACTCTATACCAACATCCAACAAGAACATGCGTTACAAGCAGTAGGATGGGCATTAGAGGATACAGATATAAAATTAAAACAAAAGGAGTTTATTTTAAAAGCTCTGGATCTAGCAATGAGCCATAATTTTTTTTGGCACCAAAAGGAATATTATAGGCAAAAGAAAGGGGTCGCAATGGGCGCCAAGTATGCACCTTCAGTGGCAAATCTGTTCATGAGTTTTTGGGAGGATGAGGCCATCTATCGATCCAATATCCCGGAGCTCAGGTTATATAAGAGGTACATAGACGATATCTTGATCATTTGGGCAGGATCACCCGACTCCTTTTTAGAATTTATGGCCAAAATAAGTAATAATAGGTTTGGTATATCTTTTTCTGAATGCTTTAGTTACCAACTAATTAATTTTTTAGACCTAACACTGTTTAGGGAAGATAATAAATTACTTACCCGCACCTTCTTCAAAGATGTTGACCGAAATGGGTATATCCCCCTGACGAGCTGCCACCACCCTAGATGGCTAGGGGGTATCCCTAAAAGTCAGTTACTTAGGATTAGAAGAAACTGCAGTAACTTAAGTGACTATAACTTGCAAGCTAACACCATGGTGAAAAGATTTCAAGAAAAAGGCTACAGTCTGGAAAATTTAGAGAAGATAAAACAAACAGTCGGGGAAATGAATAGGGATGATCTGTTTAAATCTAAATCGAAAGGGGAAAACAATTTTAGTCTATCCTTCATCACAGGTTTTAACAGACAGTATCGAGACCTGGAGAGAATCATTAAGAGACATTGGCCTCTCCTTCATCGGGATGATGACCTGAGGAAGGTGCTGCCAAAACAGCCAAATTTTATTTATACCAAACCGCCCACTTTGAGGCTCCAGTTAGCACATAATGTTATAGATCCCCCTAGGAAGACATGCACTTTTCTAGACAGTGTTGGGTTCTATAGTTGTGGGAGGTGTGGAATATGTAAAACATCTAAATTTCGCAAGCGGAAAACCACCCATTTCAGCTCTATGGTAGATGGTAGATCGTACACAATCAAAAAATTTATCACCTGCAGTACAACGCACGTTACCTACCTTCTATCTTGCCCTTGCAATCTACAATATGTAGGAAGAACCACTAGACAACTGGGTATAAGGCTCAATGAGCATGTGAATAGGATCAAGAAGGGGTATAGATTCCATGGTCTTTCCAATCATTTCAGGCTTTTCCATAACCAAGACCCTAGCCTACTCACTTTCTGTGGAATTGACAGAGTTGAAGATCACTGGCGAGGTTCTAACCTTAGACAAAACATCTCACAAAATGAAACCCAGTGGATACATAGATTACGCACTTTGAACCCCTTGGGCCTGAATATCGAGCTAGACTTGAATTGTTTTTTATCGAATTGGTAGTATAAATATACATATTTTGTTTTCATTATATCTAATATATTTTCTATATATTTGCCTGTGCTTTTTAGTACTGATTTATTTTACTATTTTATTTAATATAATATTTTTTTTATATATTTTTTTACCATCATGCATCTTTTATCATGTGTTTTTTCCCATGTCTCGATCATGAATATCGAACCTGGGAGATGAGTAAATCATCGAGTGAAATATGGGATGCTATATTATTATTTTTTGGATTTTTTCTGATTTTATAATTTTTTATTATTTTTTGTACAAAATAATTTTTTCATATATCATTTTGTTATCCTTCATAGATTTTTAAATTATTGGTAATGTATTAAACTATTGTTTTTATTATCAGGAGTTGAGATATCCAATATATATTGTATGAATTTTTTTTCCGTCTATCCAAATATCCTGATGCTAGTATTCTTTGTTTTGCATATACTTTGTTCTGTGGAAGGCAGTGAGTGTTAAGATGTTTTCCTCATGAAGATGCTGTAAACACCTATCTGCATATTGGAATTGTTTCCGACCATTGAGTAAAGTTTTATTTTATTCTATTTTTTGCAAACAGGATATGATGATAGAGGAAGGAATGGGTAACTTCTCACCCATTGGCCGTAAATGGCTGTCACTCACTGAACATAATATAAAAGGTTTACACGCCGGCAGGATGTTAAGTCTTTGATAACGCCCTGGGGGAGGGGCGAAACGCGTCGACGCAATATCCTGTTTACGTTCATTCGGCCTGTACCAGTGACATCACTTCCTGGCGGTGGAACGCACGCCATGAGCGGCGAACCGACCGAAATATCTGAATGCCTGCTTTCCTTATCGGTCCTGTGAGTAGCGCATTTATGCGCAGGTGACCTTTTGTTTTTAAAAGGTTTTATGCTATATACTTCTCTTCTCTCCTTCGGTGGAACGTGTGCTTCTATGGCTTTATGAGTAATCCTTTCACATTACTACACCATTGGCCCTGGGTGCTGGAAAAGATGAAAAGTTGGAAGCCCGTTTATTATTTTTTCCCATGAAGAAGCATATATATTGTAGATGACATTCTATGGTCTCTTTGTGCTATCTGGAACGTGCTGAGTGGTTTTGCTCCATGCTATCCTATTTTTTGCATAATTGTTATGCTATATTTATACATTTATATTTTTGTTTATACCATTGTATGCTAATTTGCTAATTCTGAGGTTTGATAGATGCATATGTTTAAATAGTGCATCGTCCCATGATCCTGCCACCTCTACACTAATTGATATTGTTTCCGTGGAGGGTCTTGGAGCTCTGGTGTTGCAGTTTAGTGCACGCACACTGAGTGTTGGCTCGGATGCACGAGCTGCAGGTCCAGTTCTCTGACACATCCATATTTATATTCACGTGTCACTTTATTAACACTTGTGGTGTTTTGTGTGTTTTGTGTGGTTTTTATTTATATATATATTTTTACACATTTAGTTGCTAGCGCAGTACACTTGGTTTATATATCTTCAAAGTACAGTACTTTCACTCTGCTGCTGCAACAAAGTTCCATTTTCTTTTCTTTTTTGGTTTCACAAAAGAATCTGTTTGATACTATATATTTGCAAGCGCTGTATTGTATGATTTTAACATATCGGATAGCCTGAAGGATACACCTCTACAGAATCCAATGGCAACACCCTTAGCTTTATTGGTATCTGATAAGCTATAGTACCACTGTGGATAATGGGGTGAAGTTAGCTTAACAGAAGTTGTGTGAGTAATATGCGTTTCTTGGAGAAAAGCAATTGAGCAGGCGGTTTGTTTTAGTTCACGAGCTAATTGGTGACGCTTAACAGCGACATTAAGACCCCTAACATTGTATGATACACACTTTAAGGTAGCCATAGCTAAAGCAGAGCTCGGTTCTTCAGCCATCCTATCCATGCGTGCCAACAGAGAGGGGGGAGGGGGGAGGGGGGGAAGAAAGAGTTTTGAAAAGAGAGGCAGAAGAAAAAAGAGGAAAAAAAAGCATATATAGAAAACATATATGTAACTTAAGCATCTTGTGGGAAACATTTGAACGTCACGCAGAAATCTGCAGTGTTCCCATTGGGGAAAGAGAAAACGAGGGGCCATCTCAACCCCTGGGTAGGGATCGGATAGAGCAGTGGTAAGGCCAATTGCAGTCTCCAACCCCAGAAGGAAAGGGGGGGCGGGTTTACTTTGTTTAAGGTGGGGTAGAGGGAGGAGTACGCACCAACAGCGCACGGCCTATAAAAAAAAAACATATAACCTACGACTGTAGGGACTTAATAAGTTCCAGTTAGTAATGTAGAGATTGCTTATAAACGGATCAGGATCGTTGTAAACAGCACATAACCTGAAAAAGTAGTATATAACTGTAGACCAGCTTGGTACCTAAGTTATAGAACAAAAGATTAAAGTAAACACTTAAGAATAACGGAAAAATTAGACTACCAAAAGAAAAACATTGGTCAATGCAATAGTGCATCAGTTTTGGCCATATATGTATGTGTAAAAGTACAAAAAACTTATGACCAAAGTATTACTCAGAGTGTCATCCTGTGATTAATTGTTGGTCTACATCATGGATGAGCAAAAAGAGAAAAAAAAAAAAGAAAAAAAAAGAAAAAGGGAACCAGACAAAAGGGGAAAGGCCACTTTTCAACCATGCTTTTGTGCAGAGCCTGGAAGTGAGGTACATTGCTTCTTTGAGGGAGCCTTTCTCCATGGTGGGTCCAGATGGCTCAGAAATTTAGGAATTGGGTCTTGCCTGCCTGGGAGCTCCATTGGTGGGAGGTTAAGATCACGTAGAAAAGTTGAAAGTTCCTCCGGGAATCTTAATGTGTAGGAGCGACCATTTTTCGTGGCTATCAGGCAGGCTGGGAATCCCCATCTGTAAGTGATCCCATCAGAGCGTAGCTGGTCAAGTAGCGGTTTCAGAGCTCTGCGACGATCTAGCGTATCTTTGGAAAGATCTGGGAAGATGGTAATGACTGCTCCGTCAAAGTCAACGTTAGGTAGGCCCCTCATCTTCAACATGATAGCGTTTTTATCCTCAAAGTAATGCAGGCAGCAGATGACGTCTCTAGGTTGGTCTGAATTAGCATTTCTAGGCCTTAGAGCCCGATGTACACGGTCGAAACGCAGCGGTTCAGTGGCAGATCTACCCAGGATGGTATTAAAAATGCCTCTTATGGATGGTTCTAGATCATTATCCCCAGTGGCTTCCGGCAGGCCTCTGATACGGATATTGTTTCTACGGTTGCGGTTCTCGAGGTCTTCAAGCTTATAAAGAGAGGCTCGATGGGCAAAGGCCAGCTGAGTAACCATGTCCTGTAGTTCCTTAATGGCTACAGCATATGTGTCTTGCCGTTGTTCTGTTTCCTCAACTCTGACCAGGATATGTGACATATCGGATCTAACAGCAGTTATTTCTTTTTTGATGGATTTCTCCAAACTGCGAAACATACCTGCAAGTTCTTTTTTAAGGCCGCTCATTAGTGTAGTCATCTCGGAACCGGCTGGGGATCCTGGGTCGTCCATAAGGTCGGAGCAGTATGAGGAGACAGGAGAGCTTTCTCGCACAGAGGCCGCGTGAGACGATGGAGAGGCACTTGTGCGCGAGGTACGGGCCTGTTCGTCACGTGCGTTAGCCAAGTACTGTTGGATAGAGCCTGTAGAGACTGGAACTGACAGTGACCTCTTGCCTGGACATTTACCTGAGGCGGTACGATGTTTAGGCGTTTTGGCGGGCATCACTGGACCTATACGGCCACTAGCTGCAGGGAGTACTCCTCAATTACATCAGTGTAAGATCAGACATGTATTAAGGTGCCACAATCATGTGGGAAGGTGTAGATGCAGGTATTGATATAAGGTCACTTTAACGGGTACGGTGGGTAAGGCAGTAGAGTAGGCTGAGGACAGGGAGAGCACTGTGGAGCACCAAGATGGCCGCCGACCTCCAGGGGTAGGCCGAAGCCGCGGACTTTCCTGAGATTAGTGTCCGGCCTGGCGTGTGCTGCCTCTCGGAGGTCCGGAACGGCACTTTATATGTCTATACTCAGTAACTTAGTGGGGCTGCAGAGTATTGGTACTGCCAGGGACACTCAGCTAGGGAGGAGGATAGGGATGTCACCGTACTCACTATGTCCTCACCAGGCGAAGCCGGGGCAGCAGGCCGCAAGATGGCTCCCACCGGAGACAGGCCTGAGGTAGGAGAGGGGAGCAGCCAGCGTCACCACAGCACTCAGAGGAGCTAGCGAAATCACCGATGGCGTCCCGATTATGGAGTAGAGGTGAGGGCTCCGCTGTTTCACGGATGCAGGGGGAGGAAGGCAGCTTAAGTCGGGCGTTTGTAAGGCCCAATATGGCGGCCGGCGCACCAGGCCTAAGACCGGCCGAAGGCCCGGGACCGCAAAGTTCCGCGAAAACTGCTAATTCGCCTCGGCAGCAGTAGCAGGAGGGGGGTCGGTGTGGTGGAGGGAAGGATGGAGCTCTGGAGGTCGAAAACCAGCTAGGATGGCTCTGGATTAATATCCCTTAAGCGGAGCTCAGCTCCTGCACGTCTTCCCTGTAGCTTGTCCGGACACGCCCCCAATTCACCTGTTCTACTACAAAGTATGCATATGAATATTCAGTGTGTTGCGGTACACTGTGATGCCAAATTAAGTGCCTGCCTATGTATTTATTTATGTGTTGAGATACACTGACAGCTCTTTCGAAAGGAATGGGCTGCTATAATGCAACTCAATGAGGAAAAAAAATACTGTAAATCCAGCCTCAGGCCCACAGTTTTCATTGATTTTCCAGCACAATGAAAGGCATTGTGAGATGGATACCCATCTGTGTAAAATGTGACACAATCACAGTATAAAATATTTTATTTTAACTGCAGCATGGGGTAAAGTTAGTAACTGTATTTAAAGCAGTATTAAACCCAAAAGCAAACATTTAATATATTGCAGCTTATCAATTCATAGCTGTGATGGCTGCATTTGTTTCCTTTGTTAGACTTTCTTTCTTCTAATTTCATCTGGTGATCCAGCCAGAATGTCTGTTTTTTTTATTCTTAGCACAAACTCTCCAGCAGAATGTATCAGTTCACATGGATAAGACAAACCACTTAACACTGGCGGGGCTGGTTAAAATGATCAGCTACTTTTTGTTCATGCAAAACCTTTATCCCAAAAGAATAAATTTAACAGTTTGCTGTAATTGATTATAAAGTGTGAGCTGGAGTTTGGCTTCAATTTGTTAGTGGTTTTAAATCTGATAATACATTTAACACCCCCCCCCCCTCCTCAGACTGAGAATGCTTCTGGTTGCTGTGCCTCCTGTGCTCATTCCTCCAGGGTTGTGTCTCACTGATGCAGGAGGTATGGACTGGAATCTAATTATTTGTAAGCTGCAATATATTACATTTATGCTTTTGGGTTAAATACCACGTTAATGTATTTTGTTGTTTTCTTTAGTGTTCACAAAACAGAATTTCCTAAAATACCACAATGAAAATAATCTCTACACAAAATGAAAGAACATAGCTATGCCTCCAAGCTGTCCACAAACAGGTATCCTGCTGATAGATAATAAGACCTCCAGCTGTACTTAGTATTCACAACAGGACCCACCATTGGTTATAATCTCAGAAAAAAAGTAGTGCCTGTGCTGTCACTTTGGCTAATTCAGTTATCAGTGACAACAGAGTAGTATTGGTCAGGTTGGTCATACATTTTCCAACTTGTTTGAATTTTTTCATAGCAAAACCATTGGAAGGAAATAAAGGCATCCAACCATTTTGTGAAGTGTGTCAGATTATTATGGCAGGGTAACTGCAGCAGAGACTATATTCCATGAACTGGAACTGGCCTAGGTAAGTATCAATTATCTTCTATTACAAACACTGTTTGACTTATGTCATTGTCAGTACAAGGGTTGCTTTAACCACTTGAGCCCTGGAAGGATTTACCCCCTTAATAACCAGGCCATTTTTTGCAATACGGCACTGCGTTACCTTAACCGACAATTGCGCAGATGTGTGACGCTGTACCCAAATTTAATATCCTTTTTCTCCCACAAATAGAGCTTTCATTTGGTGGTAATTGGCGCAATTGTCAAATTGTCAGTTAAAGCAACACAGTGCCAAATTGTAAAAAATGCTCTGGTCAGGAAGGAAGTAAAATATTCCAGGGCCGAAATGGTTAAAGTGAGCCTGTGCTCAGATCATGCTCACTAAAGTATTTACATATTCTGAACAAGCAGTAGAAGCACTTTAAAACAAGTCCTCGTTCATCTTTTTAGCTGAAAGCATTGTGAAGAAATTAATTCCAAAATTTCAACAACACAGGCAGTTATTTATGAAAGGCAAATCCACTTTGCACTAGAAGTGCACTGCAAGTACACTTGAAAGTGGACTTTCAAGTGCAGTCGCTGTAAATCTGAGGGGGACATGCAAGGAAATTAAAAAAACAGCATTCTAACTTGCACATGATTGTATGATAAAATCAGCAGAGATTTCCCTCAGATCTACAGCAACTGCACCTGTAAGTGCACTTGTAGTGCAACGTGGATTTGCCTTTCGTAAATAACCCCAAAGTGTTACCTCAATATTTCATATTCCTGATATGTGCCTGCTGTGCCATCTATTTTTATGAGAAAGTATCCTGTTCACTTTGTATTGCTTCTTTCGTGTGCTGCTTTCCAGTTAAAAACTGACCACACTAAGCAGGAGAACACACTGTGGTCAGTCCTCTAGTTATGCTGGGAAATCAGCCTGCTCTCCTCCAATGATCAGACTTCTCCTGACATGCCTTCCACTGCATAGCTTGTCACTGGGAAGCTCTGTGTACTGTTTCTTCTCCTCCCCTAGCTCTTTTGTAGCTGAAAACAGAGGGAGCAGAGGGAATGCGATCACTTATAAAAAAGGGGTAAAGGGTATTTATAATGTTTTTTTATATCTATAAACAAATGTTTTGCCTTTCATTTCTATTTTAACCACTAAGCCACCGCCCACCGTCATATGACGGCTGGACGAGGCTTCTGTTGTTCTGGGAGGACGTCATATGACGTCCTCGCCCTCCCGAGCCACTAGGGGGCGCGCGCGCGTGCCCGCTGCATCACTCGGGACCCGGTGCGCGTGCCCGACGGCCGCGATGTCCGCCGGGCACCCGCGATTGCCGGGTAACAGAGCAGGAGCGTGGATCTGTGCATGTAAACACAGATCCACGTCCTGTCAGAGAGGAGAGGAGACCGATGGCGTGTCCCTTGTACATAGGGACAGCGATCGGTCACCTCCCCCAGTCAGTCCCCTCCCCCCACAGTTAGAATCACCTCCTTAGGTCATACATTAACCCCTCGAGCGCCCCCTAGTGTTAACCCCTTCCCTGCCAGTCACATTTACACAGTAATCAATGCAATTTTATAGCACTGATCGCTGTATAAATGTGAATGGTCCCAAAAATGTGTCAAAAGTGTCCGATGTGTCCGCTGCAATATCGTAGTCACAATAAAAATTGCAGATCGCCGCCATTACTAGTAAAAAATAAATAAATAATAAAAATGCTATAAATCTATCCCCTATTTTGTAGACGCTATAACTTTTGCGCAAACCAATCAATATACGCTTATCGCAATTTTTTTTTACCAAAAATATGTAGAAGAATACATATCGGCCTAAACTGAGGAAAACATTTGTTAAAAAAAAAAAAAAAATTGGATATTTATTATAGCAAAAAGTAAAAAATATTGTGTTTTTTCAAAATTGTCCCTCTTCTTTTGTTTATAGCGCAATAAATAAAAACCGCAGAGTTGATCAAATACCACCAAAAGAAAGCTCTATTTGTGGGGAAAAAAATGATAAAAATTTAATTAAGGTGCAGTGTAACATGACCGCGCAATTGTCATTCAAAGTGCGACAGCGCTGAAAACTGAAAAATGGCTTGGGCAGGAAGAGGGTGTAAGTGCCCTGTATTGAGGTGGTTAAACTGAATGGGTTGTTTTGTTCATTTACAATCACTTTAAGTCTTTGTTGTGATTTTTAATATGAAAGTAGCAAAGAAGGAGGCCTACACTAGCAATCTCACATTGAGAATTTCAACACCTTCTAAACTCTAAACTTATACCTGGGTGGACACATGCTCTCATGATGCAGCAGACTCCCTCTGTTCCCATATGTCTTTACCAGCAGTACCTTAATCTTGAAGCTCACTTATGCCACGTACACACGAGCGGACTTTACGGCAGATTTTGCCCGGAGGACGGGATTTGGTCGGACAATTCGATCGTGTGTGGGCTCCAGCGGACTTTGTTTTTTCAAAAGTTGGACGGACTTAGATTTGAAACATGTTTTAAATTAATCCGTTGAAATCGAGTCCGGTCGAAAAGTCCGCTCGTCTGTATGTTAGTTCGACCGACAAAAAGCCACGCTAGGGCAGCAATTGGCTACTGGCTATGAACTTCCTTGTTTTAGTCCGGTCGTACATCATCACGTACGAATTCGACGGACTTTGATGGATTGTGTGTAGGCAAGTCCATTCATTCAGAAAGTCCGTCGTAAAGTCCGTCGAAAAGTCCGCCACGCAAAGTCTGCTGTAAAGTCCGCTCGTGTGTACGCGGCATAAGACTCACCAATTACAGGACCTTAAATCCTATAGTTACATAGTAAGTGAGGTTGAAAAAAGACACAATCCATCAAGTCCTACCAATGTGTGTGATTTTATATCAGTATTACATTGTATATCCCTGTATGTTGTGGTCTTTCGGGTGCTTATCTAATAATTTCTTGAAATTATCAATGCTCCCCGCTGGGACCACCGCCTGTGGAAGGGAATTCCACATCCTTGCCGCTCTTACAGTAAAGAACCCTCTATGCAGTTTAAGGTTAAACCTTTTTTCTTCTAATTTTAGTGAATGGCCATGTGTCTTATTAAACTCCCTTCCATGGAAAAGTTTTATCCCTATTGTGGGGTCACCAGTACAGTATTAATCAATTGAAATCATATTCCCTCTCAAGCGTCACTTCTCCATAGAGAATAAGTTCAGTGCTCGCAACCTTTCCTCATAACTAATATCCTCAAGACTCTTTATTAGTTTTGTTGCCCTTCTCTGTACTTGCTCCATTTCCAGTATATCCTCCCTGAGAACTGGTGCTCAGAACTGGACAGCATACTCCAGGTGAGGCCGGACCAGAGTCTTGTAGAGTGGGAGAATTATCGCTTTATCCCTGGAGTTAATCCCCTTTTTAATGCATGCCAATATTCTGTTTGCTTTGTTAGCAGCAGCTTGGCATTGCAAACTACTAGGACCCCCGGGTCCTTTTCCATCCTTGATTCCCCCAGTGGTTCTCCCCCCAGTGTATAGATTGCATTCATAGTTCTGCCACCCAAATGCAATATTTTACATTTTTCCACATTAGTTGCCCACCCCCCATATATTTGTTCAGATCTATTTGCAAGGTTTCCACATCCTGCTGTAAAGTTATTGCCCTGCTTAGCTTAGTATTTTCTGCAAATACAGAGATTGAGCTGTTCACTCCCTCCTCCAGGTCATTTATGAATAAATTAAATAGGATTGGTCCCAGGACAGAACCCTGGGGGGACCCCACTTTTCACTCCTGACCATTCCGAGTACTCCCCATTTAACACCACCCTCTGAACTCGCCCTTGTAGCCAGTTTTCAATCCATGAAATCAGCAATCAAATCTCTAAAAACACAACACCCACAGAGTAACAGCCACAAAATGAACAATTGTCAAAGCACGGATGTCTGGAACTCTTGATATACACTATATTGTCAAAAGTATTGGGCCGCCTGCCTTTACACGCACACAAAATGAAATGGCGTCCAAGTCTTACTCCGTAGGGTTCAATATTGAGTTGGCCCACCCTTTGCTGCTATAACAGCTTCAACTATTCTGGGAAGGCTGCCCACAAGGTTTAGGAGTATGTCTATAGGAATGTTTGACCATTCTTCCAGAAGCCCATTTGTGAGGTCAGGCACTGATGTTGGATGAGAAGGCCTTGCTTGCAGACTCCGCTCTAATTTATCCCAAAGGTGTGCTATCGGGTTGAGGTCAGGACTCTGTGCAGGCCAGTCAAGTTCCTCTACTCCAAATTGCTCATCCATGACCTTGCTCTGTGCCCTGGTGCGCAGTCATGTTGGAACAGGAAGGGACCATCCCCAAATTGTTCCCACAAAGTTGTGAGCATGAAATAGTCCAAAATGTCTTGGTATGCTGATGCCTTGAGAGTTGCCTTCACTGGAACTAAGGGGCCAAGCCCAACCCCTGAAAAACAACCCCACACCATAATCCAAACTTCACCAAATTATTTGGACCAGTGCACATAGCAAGGTCTATAAGGACATGGATGAGCGAGTTTGGGGTGGAGGAACTTGTCTGGCCTGCATAAAGTCCTGACCTTAACCTGATAGAACACCTTTGAGATGAATTTGAGAGGAAAACTGTGAGCCAGGCCTTCTCGTCCAACATTAGTGCCTGACCTCACAAATGTGCTTCTGGAAAAATGGTCAAACGTCCCCATAGACATTCCATGCACACAAACAACACAGGTATAAAGGTTCCAGATACCAAAAATGTGTGTGCATGTGCAAAAAAAAAAAAAAAATGCATATGTGGGGTGTCTGTTCGGTCCTGAAGAACTGGCACACCTGTGCATGCATGAGACGACCATAGATGGCTGCTCATATGAGACGGGGTGGGGCAAAGATAATGGGGGCTATAGCTCCTCTTTAAGTATAAGCAAATAGTTTAAAGAGGAGTTCCAGGCAAAAAAAAATGTAAAAGTCAGCAGCTACAAATACTGCAGCTGCTGACTTTTAATCTTAGGGCACTTACCTGTCCAGGACGCTGGCAATGTCGGCACCCCAACCGATCTTTGGATTGACTCCCGGGTACTGCCGCTGCCATTCCTGGTAAGGGAACCAGGCAGTGAAGCCTTTTAGCTTCACTGCTGGTTCCCTACTGCGCATGTGCAAAGCACGCTGCACTTTCTAATTAGCCCGACGGCGGGGGAAGGAGGAGGGGGGCCAAACTTCTGGGAGATTGGGCTGCCACCCATCTCCCATAAGTGGGGAAGGTGACCCTGTCATAAACGAGTCCCCGTTCCCCCCTCCCCCCTGAAAGGTGCCAAATGTGACCCTGGAGTGGGGGAGAAAGCATATAAGTGGAAGGTCCACTTTTGTTTGGAACTCCACTTTAATGTCCATAACCTGGGCACAGGTGCACTTTAAAGTGGATCTATCATTACATTTTAAATGTCATATTCAGTAAAATATTTCTACGTCAATAAAGCACATGCCTGCATTAACAAATCACATTATTTTGAATAAAAAGGCTGTGATTGCCCTTTCGCACTGAAATGTTTGAGATACTTGTTTGGCTGTTCTGTTCCTGGTCTGGGAGCTGTGATGCACACTGGGGGCCTCCCCTCTCCTCCCTGTCCATCACTGGGGGAGTGGGTAGGCCTCCCTGGGTGCATCAGCATCATGCCCTGCGTTGATTCCATATTCCGCTTGTTTTGGGCATCCCCCAAGGCGCTGGTCACTTCTGCATCAGCCGTCTTTGTGAGAATGCCCTACCCCAACACACCCAGCGTGACGTTGGGGGCATCATGAGTAGCGGCCAGGGTGGATATACAGTGTAGTCCTGTGTGAAGCAATGGTTTCCCATTTCATGCTGCACACCCTTTACAACACACGTGTTAGCCTTAGCACCACCACCAGGTTTGCCAGGTACCCACCCTTTCACTTCCCTCTGGGTTCTTTTTGTCCCTTGGTCTTTCTCTTCCCTCTGAGTTCTTTTTGTCCCTTGGTCACCTTAGGTAGTTCCTGATTCTCTGGACAGGATTGGTCTGTCGCGATCCCAGGATATTTGCACTGTATCACTTTTTGTCTTTTTTGGTATGAGGTTCTCTGGTGGTTTTCTAACACAATTTCTTCCGCTTACCTCACCTCTTTCCTTCACATTGACCTCACTAGTACATAGGCTGTATGCCCCTTGAAAGTCACACCTCATTGACTGCACAATTTTCCATTAATTTAGATATTGGAGCTGCTCCCAGGCACCATCATGTATTTCACTATGGACATCCTTAATTTCTCCTTTCCTCCTCTCGAGTGTGGTGTTGTCCACCTTGGCTGCCCGCAGATTCATGCCCCCTCAGCTCCCGTCAAGGACATTTTCCAGCCTTCCGCAACTTCTAGTTCTCAGCATTTTATGACCTATTACAGTGCTGATATGTAAGTAATTTTTGGGGTGTCTGGCTTTTTTCCTCCCCCCTTAGCCTCATTTTATTGATTTAAGTAATTTGGAATGTCTTTCATATTTTTTGTAGATATGCATTCTGCATGTTCTTCTGAAGAAATGGAACTTTATCCATGAAACGCGTCAAGCTTTTAAATGCAGTTTGTTACCAATAATGCATTTACATCCCATCCTATATATGGATTTCATTCATCATGTGTAATAATAGAATTTTAATTGTTGTCAATTATGCACATCAGCTCGTTCTATTTGCAATGTACCATGTCTCATGTGCAATTTATGAATAAACTTTTGTAATATTGTTGAATAATTTTCAATTGTGCAAACACACATCTCACTCAAAGTCCCAACCCCCCTCTTCTTATTATTCTTCTTACATATTGAGAAATCAAAGACAAGTGAGGTAAACAAAACAGCATAATAATGTCAATATACACCCCTTTATCCTTGGGAAGTGTCTCTAACATCGATATAGAAGTATGCGGAGGTGTTATACAGGTGTCAGTTGAAATGAAAGTGGAGGGGAGGGGTGGGTGATCTAGTTCCCAAGTATGGTTAACAGTGGGGGGAAGGACGTTGAAAGGGAAACAGGAACAAAAGAAGGGTAAACCGTGGGGAGGGGAAAAGAAGAATGAGAGGAAAGAAAAAGGAAGAAGGGTTTGGGATCAGGGCGCAAGCCAAGATCCATTGTCCAAGATATGTTAAAAAAAAAGTCTAAAAAGGTTTGCCAGATGTACAAAAAAGGCCACAAAAGGTCACACAAGAATACAAATTTTAAAAAAATTGATATGGGAATGATTCAAAATCGCTGTTAATTTTTTATTCACCATGGTTAGCCTCAGACTAAATCTCAATGACCATTAGGCAGGGCAGATACTGAAAGATTACTTATGATGATTGGTTTAGAAGATCTGTGGATTTGCACATTAAAGTTGGAAAAAAGTTCAGATGTCACTTCCTAGCAATATGGCAAACAAAAGGCATGCTGTACATTACCAATCTACAGAATTCCCTCAGATATCTAATTTCCTGCTTGTGGTGGCTTTTCCCAGAAGGAGTTTTATGTTTAGTAAGATACACTGCCTTGAAAAAGTATTCATACCCCTTGAAATTTTCCACATTTTGTCATGTTGCAACCAAAAATGTAAACCTATTTTATTGGGATTTTATGTTATAGACCAGCACAAAATGGTACATAACTGTGAAGTGGAAGGAAAATGATAAATGGTTTTCAAAATGTTTTACAAATAAATATCTGAAAAGTGTAGTGTGCATTTGTATTCAGCCCCCCCCTGAGTCAATACTTTGTAGAACCATCTTTTGCTGAAATTACATCTGCAAGTCTTTTTGGGTATGTCTCTACTAGCTTTGCACATCTAGAGAGTGAAATCTTCAATCTTCAGCAATTTTCAAGTCTTACCACAGATTCTAAATTAGATTTAGGTCTGGACTTTGACTGGGCTATTCTAACACATGAATATGCTTTGATCTAAACCATTCCATTGTAGCTCTGGCTGTATGTTTAGGGTCATTGTCCTGCTTGAAGGTGAACCTCCGCCCCATTCTCAAGTATTTTTCAGACTCTAACAGGTTTTCTGTTTTCATCCATCTTCCTATCAACTCTGACCAGCTTCCCTGTCCTTGCTGAAGAAAAGCATCCCCACAACATGATGCTGCCACCACCATGTTTCATGGTGGGGATGGTGTGTTCAGGGTGACCTGCTGAAAGGTGAACCTCCACCCCATTCACAAGTCTTTTACAGACTCTAACAGGTTTTCTTCTAAGATTGCCCTGTATTTGGCTCCATCCATCTTCCCATCAACTCTGACCAGCTGCCCTGTCCTTGCTGAAATAAAGCATCCCCACAACATGATGCTGCCACCACCATGTTTCATGGTGGGGATGGTGTGTTCAGGGTGATGTGCAGTGTTAGTTTTTCACCACACATATCATTTTGCTTTTAGGTCAAAAAGTTAAATTGTGGTCTCATCTGATCAGAGCACCTTCATCCATATGTTTATTGTGTCCCCGACATGGCTTCTCGCAAACTGAAAACTGGACTTATGGCTTTCTTTCAACAATGACTTTCTTCTTGCCATTCTTCCATAAAGGCCAGATTTGTGAAGTGCACGACTAATAGTTGTCCTCCGGAGATTCTCCCACCTGAGCTGTGGATCTCTTCAGCTCCTCCAGAGTTATTATGGTAATCTGCTTCTTTGATTAATGGTCTCCTTTTCCGGCCTGTCAGTTAAGGTGGATGGCTCTGTCTTGGTAGGATTGCAGTTGTGCCATACTCTTTCCATTTTTGGATGATGGATTGAACAGTGCTCCATGAGATGTTCAAAGCTTGGCATATTTTTTTATAACCTAACCCTGCTTTAAACTTATCCACAACCTGACCTGTCTGCTGTGTTCCTTGGCCTTCGTGATGCTGTTTGTTCACTACGGTTCTCAAACAAACCTCTGAGGGCTTCACAGAACAGCTGTATTTATACTGAGATTAAATTACACACAGGTGGACTCCATTTACTAATTATTTGACTAATGAAGGCAATTGGTTCCACTAGATTTTAGTTAGGGGTATCAGAGTAAAGGGGGCTAAATACAAATGCATGCCCCACTTTTCAGATATTTATTTGTAAATAATTTGCAAAACCATTTATCATTTTCATTCCACTTCACAATTATGTGCCACTTTGTGTTGGTCTATCACATAAAATCCCAATAAAATACATTTACGTTTTTAGTTGTAACATGAAAAAATGTGGAAAATGTCAAGGGGTATGAATACCTTTTCAAGGTACTGTACAATTTAAGGTTCAGGGAAGCAGACATTGCAGAATTTCTCATAACATAGTTCACTTTAGTGGTTATCGTGAAGGCTGACTCTCCTATTCAAAAATCAGGTTCAGAAAAAACATGGTAAAACATACCAGCAAAATCTTCAGAAAAGAAAATGGTACAGAGATACAAAAAAGGTTTGCTAAAAAGCTTGCACTTTCACCCAAAGGGGATTTAGAGCATATGACCAATTTGAATGGTCCAGGGAATAAAATATGTTTAAAATAATAACAAAAATAATAAGTACTTACTTTGTTTTTGAGTATCAGAAGTCAAGAGCCTTCATTTGCAACCCGGAAACTGGAGGCATCCACATGCACTGAAACAAAACATTTCATAAAGGAGTCTGTACTTGGATTCCAAGGTCCAACTTTCAGGTGGAGAAAGAAATAAAATGAAACAAACAATAATAAATGAAAACAATGAAAATAGTACACGTATCAGCTAAAATACTGTACAGATCCACATATATCATACGATGTCGAGACCGTTCAGTAAACTGAATGTTCCCTATAGGATGTTTAAGAGGTATGCTAAATAGGTACTAGTTATAAACAAAGATGTAGGAAAAAAAATAAAGTTTGTCTATCACACAGTATACCGTATAAGTCATAAAATTTCTTAGACTTTGTTCTTTGCTTATAATAAGGTGGTTACAATGTTTATTATTAACTAGAGATATGTCTATTCACCTATTTGGAGGTTTTCATGTTTTATTGTTACAGAACATTGAATCATAGGGGACATAATTATTAACCTTTTTTTTTTTTCACGGATCAAACAAAATAGACTTTTGTCACACTGCCAACATATTTTTGCTGGCAAAAACAATACTCTAGGCTTCCAATTCCAAACCAAAACATAAATGAATGTTTCCCTAGCATGAAGTATCATACTGAGGAAAATTATTTTACAATCTGTGGAAGAGAAATAGCAGTGCTATCTGTTAAAATTTTAAAGGGTGCTTGACTAGGTTAGACAGACCAAAAAACCTATAATTACTTTTAGAAACAATGGCAAGATGGTTGGTGATTTCAATGTAAGGGTCACCAAGAATTTTCACAACTAATAAATCCAGATAATTCTTCAACTCAGTAATCTGTTTTGATGGGCTCACCTAGTTATGGGAATATATACAGTGGGTAAGCTAAATTAGCGACCTGCTTTGCCAATGATTCACCTGATCTACTTGTGCAGTCCAAATCTAAAAGGTATGAGCAGACATTACCCAAATCTACTCCCAAGCCTCCTTTTTCCTTCTAGAGCATGTCCCAGCACAATTCGTTTTACCTTGACCTTGATGTAGTGAGAGACAACTTTATTTACTGTCTGTGAACTAATCACTATGCTTGGAAAAATTATTGCAGGGACAGCAGCTTGTGGCTCAGTTCCTAGAGATACAGATGCACCCTTAGAACTACACTTTCCAAGACCCATGCCCACATTGTGTGGATAGTAGGGATGAGCCGAACACCCCCCGGTTCGGTTCGCACCAGAACCTGCACGTGAACTTTAGAACCCCGTTAAAGTCTATGGGACTCAAACGTTCGAAATCAAAAGTGCTAATTTTAAAGGCTAATATGCCTTAAGTTAATAAGTTATTGTCCTAAAAAGGGTTTGGGGACCCGGGTCCTGTCCCAGGGGACATGTATCAATGCAATAAGAAGTTATAAAAACAGCCGTTTTTTCGGGAGCAGTGATTTTAATGATGCTTAAAGTGAAAAAAAAGTGAAATATTCCTTTAAATATCGTACCTGGGGGGTGTCTATAGTATGCCTGTAAAGTGGCGCGTGTTTCCCGTGCTTAGAACAGTTCCTGCACAAAATGAGATTTGTAAAGGAATAAAAGTCATTTAAAACTGCTTGCAGCTTTAACGTAACGTCGGGTCCTGGCAATATGGATGAAAATCAGTGAGACAAACAGCATTACCAGGCCCTTTGGGTCTTATATGGATATTAAGGGGAACCCCACACCCAAATTAAAAAAAGAAAAGGCGTGGGGGCCCCAGGCCCTATATACTCTGAACAGCAGTATACAGGCGGTGCAAACAAGACAGGGACTGTAGGTTTGTTGTTAAATAAAATCTGTTTGTAATTTTGAACTGGTACATTTTTAAAGTGTAGCTCCAGCCAAAAAATCTATTTTTAAGCTTTTTGGAAAACATAGGGAAGGGTTATCACCCCTGTAACATTTGTTTTGCTGTCTGTGCACCTCTTCAGAAGATTTCACCTCACTTTCTGTCCCAATGACAATTGTCTTTTGAAAATTTGGGGTTTTTAGTGAAACAAGGATTAGTGATAAAGCATCAGTGGAGAGGAGACACGTTTTTTCCGTATTAACTCTTACAGCAGAGAATTTCCCTTCCTAGGGGTAGATTTCATTTCACCTCCTGTTGTCTCCTTCCATTTGCAAGTAGGAGTCGTTTGTAAGTTGGATGCTTGAAAGTAGGGGCCTGCCCTATATACTCTGCAGAAATTGGGGCCTTAGGTGTCGGTGTTGCCACAACACTGTAAGCCCTAACAATTACTCTTGGTGGGCGCAGGAATGGGCCCTGCTGTGAAATATTAGATCAAGAATTGTAATTACATGCCATTGTTGAACAGTGGTAGAAAAATTGGACCTTTGGTGGTGGTAGTGCTGGTGCCACAACACTGTAAGTCCTCACAGTTACTCTTGGTGAGCGCTGGAACAGGCCCTGCTGTGAAATATTATATCAAGAATTGTAATTACATGCACCTGTTGAACAGGGGCAGAAAAATTGGGCCTTTAGTGGTGGTGGTGTTGAGACAACACTGTAAGCCCTCACAGTTACTCTTAGTGGGCACAGGAATGGGCCCTGCTGTGAAATATTAGATCAAGAATTGTATGTCTCTGTTGAACAGGGGCAGAAAAATTGGGCCTTAGGCACTGGTGCCATAACACTGCAACCCCTCACAGATGCTATAGTTGGAGCACAGAAATGAGCCCTGCTGCAAAGTATTGCATCAAAAATTGTAATTACACGCCCCTGTTAAAAAGGGGCAGAAAAATTGGGCCTTAGCCACTGGTGGCGGTGCCCAGAACCAAAAATGTTCTTACAAGCTATCAGCATGAAAATTGAGGAGGAAGAGGATTGTCACTCAGCATAACAGGATAGTCACTCAACATCACATAGGCAGTCTTGAAGGGATCTCACATAAAAAAAAAAATTCGGTTACATCAGCATTAGGTGCTTGGTAGCTGGTGATCCAAGACTGATTCATTTTTATGAAGGTCAGCCGATCGACCGATTCGGTGGACAGGCGCACCCTGTGATCGGTTACAAAGCCTCCAGCAGCACTGAAAGTGCATTCCAAAAGAACGCTGGATGCAGGACAGGCCAGTAGCTCAATTGCATACTGTGCAAGCTCTGGCCAGTGATCCATCCTCAAGACCCAGTAACCCAGAGGTTTTTTGGTGGGATAGGTGTCCAAGTCTAATCTTGCCCCTAGGTATTCCTGCACCATCTGAATCGGACGCTGGCGATGGTTGCTGGAACCGATCATACCTTGGGGCTGCTGACTAAAAAATTGTCTGAACGCATCGGTCAGACGGCCACCTTCTCCACCGCTCCTTCTGTGACTGACCGAAGCCTCAGCAACACATTGTCCAGGAGGACCAGGAAACTGTAACCTCCCAGGCTCTGGAAACACGTTGCACAAACCTTTCTGCCTCCCGAAGATGTTTCATCCTCTGATCCCTCTGCGACCGCAAGATAAGGTCCGCCACCTTACCCTTGTAAAGTGGATCAAGGAGGGTTGCCAGCCAGTAATGATCCCTCCCCTTGATACCATGAATACGAGGATCCTTCTGCAGGCTTTGCAGGATCAGGGAGGCCATGCAGCATAGGTTTGCTGAGGCATTCGGTCCAGAGTTCTCTGGGTCACTAAGGACAACATGATCCGCAGCCACCTCCTCCCAGCCATGTGGTTTCTTCGGACTGTAAATGATCCCTTGAAGACTGCTGCTGATGCTGAGTGCCAGGCTCCACCTCCATGCTGACGCAATCCTCCTCCTCTTCCTGTGTGATCGACAGGCACGTAGGAACACTGTCTGGGTAAAGGGGGGCCTTGAGAGGTAAGGAAGTCCTCCTCTTCCTTCCTCTGTTCTGCCTCAAGTGCCCTGTCCATTATTCCCTCAGCGTGTGCTCCAACAGGTGGACAAGAGGGACAGTGTCATTGATGCATGCACTGTCACTGCTCACCATCCTTGTGGCCTCCTCAAATGGCGACAGGGCAGTGCATGCATCCCTGATCAGAGCCCACTGGCATGGGGAAAAATACAAGCTCCCCTGACCCTGTCCTGGTGCCATAGTTGCATATGTACTCATTGATGGCCCTCTGCTGCGTGTGCAGCTATTGCAGCATGGCCAACGTTGAGTTCCACCTGGCGGGCATGTCACAGATTAGGCGGTTCTTGGACAGGTTAAATTCCTTTTGGAGGTCAGCCAGCTGAGCACTGCAATTATATGACCGGCGGAAATGCACACAGACTTTCCTGGCCTGCCTCAGGACATCCTGTAAGCCCGGGTATCTGCCCAAGAACCGCTGCACCACCAAGTTAAGGACGTGAGCCAACCAGGGCACATAGGTCAGTTGTCCCTGTCGGAGGGTGGAGAGGAGGTTGGTGCAATTGTTGCAAACCACCCTTCCTGGCTTAAGCTGGCATGGCGTCAACCACCTCTGAACCTGCCCCTGCAGAGCTGACAGAATCTCTGCTTCAGTGTGGCTCCTGTCCCCAAGCACACCAGCTCAAGCACCGCATGGCATCTTTTGGCCTGCGTGCTTGCGTAGCCCCTTGAACGCCTACGGCGCACCGCTGATTCCAAGGACAAATCAGCACAGGAAGAGGCAATGGAGGAAGAAGAAGATGGGGTGGAGGAGAGAGGTGTGGCAGAATCACCACTAGTAGAATTTTGGAGGCGTGGTGGTGGAACAACCTCCAACACTACTGCACCCTGTCCTGCATCCTTCCCAGGTGCCAGAAGAGTCACCCAGTGTGCTGTGAAAGATAGGTAACACCCCCTCCATGCCTGCTGGACCATGAGTCAGCAGTAATATGCACCTTACCACTGACCGCCCTGTCCAGCGAGGCCAAGACAATGCCTTCCACATGCCGGTAGAGAGCCAGAATCGCCTTTCGTGAGAAAAAGTGGCGTTTGGGAACCTGCCACTGAGGAACCGCACATTCCACAAACTCACGGAAGGGGGCAGAGTCTACCAACTGAAAAGGCAGCAGCTGAAGTGCTAGCAATTTAGCCAAGCTATCATTAAACCGCTGGGCATGTGGATGGCTGGGAGCAAACTTCTTTCGGCGGTGCAGCAGCTGGGGCAGAGAAATTTGCCTGGTACAATCTGACGTTGGTGTACCGATAGCAGATTGCCCGCAAGTACTTGGCTGTGACACACCTGATTCTACACCTTCATTCCTCTCAGTGCAGATTTCAGAAAGGACTGAAGGTATAGTGGGGTTGGAGATCCCAGCTCATCAGTAGCAAGGAGACGTCTGCTTTGTTCTTTGGTGTGGGTCTTTTAGGTTCGCTTGCCAATGAACTGCATTGGCAGGTCGACATATGTCTGGTCAAGCATGTGGTGCCCAAGCGGGTGATGTTTTGGCCATGCGAGATACACTTGAAACATATGTTGCAAATAGCAGTGGTGTGATCTGATGCACTTGTCTCAAAAAAGGGCCACACCAAAGAACTTTTGGAATAACGTGCAGAGACAGCAGCGCCCTGCACATGCAGAGCTCTGCGGTGTGATGCAGTCGGTGTGCTACCCTTAAGCTGGCCCCTCGTTGGAGATGTGCCTCCTCCTCCTCTCTCCTATCAGGCACCAACGTGGAGTCGGTGACTTCCTCATCATCCCCTCCCTCCTCATCCCTCCTCATCACTAGAGCAAACCTGGCAGTATGCTGCAGCTGGGGGAACATGACTGCCAGATTGCTGTCCTTCTTAGGCACCCCCTATCTCTGGACTCATGTTACTGCCTTCCTCTAGCTGGGTACCATCATCGGAGCCTTAAAAACGCTGGGCATCCTCCTGGAGCATGTACCCAACACTGTGGTCAAACAGTTCGGGGGACTCCTCAGGAGGACATGGTGGGGCTAGGGAAGGAGCGATTGATGCCATTGAGCCGAGGGAAGAGGCTGCATTGGCAGCTGCTATGCCAGACAAAGTACCCTGAGCCTGGGTGAGGGAGGATGAGGAGGATGAGGATGGCTTGGTCATCCACTCTACCAAGTCTTCCGCATGCCAGCTGTTGAAAAAAAGGACAAGCGTGTCCCACGGCCACGTGCTGATGAGGATGCACCGTGTCCACGACCAGCACTGTTGCCTCTAGACACTTGCCCTCTTTTATTGGCTTGTGACTGTCTGCCTCTCCTTGTTGGCCTTCCAGACATACTAATGGCCTGCAGTGAGATGTAGCTGCACAAAGCTGGAATGTATATATATACTGATTATACTGCAGCTAGCAGAATCAACTGCCTGCCTGTAGTATTATTAGTATGAGAACACCAGCAATTGTCTTCAAGTAGCTTTAGGTGCACACTGTGCAGAGGACACAGTACAGTAACTGTAAATACTGCAGCTGCCTGCCTGTGGTAGTAATAGGATCAGAACACCAGCAATTGTCTTCAGGTAGCTTTAGGTGCACACTGTGCAGAGGACACAGTACACTAACTGTAAATACTGCAGCTGCCTGCCTGTGGTATTAATAGGATCAGAAGAACACCAGCAATTTTCTTCAGGTAGCTTTAGGTGCACACTGTGCAAAGGACACAGTACACTAATGCCCCGTACACACGGTCGGATTTTCCGATGGAAAATGTCCGATCGGAGAGTGTTGTCGGAAATTCCGACCATGTGTGGGCTCAATTGGACATTTTCTGTCGGATTTTCCGACACACAAAGTTTGAGAGCAGGCTATAAAATTTTCCGACAACAAAATCCAATCAATTCCAACCATGTGTGGCCTGTTCCGACGCACAAAGTGCCATGCATGCTCAGAAGAAATTCCGAGACGGAACAGCTCGGTCTGGTAAACTTAGCGTTCACAATGGATACAACACTTTCGTCATGGTGCAATGTTAAAAATGGTTTAATACAGCGCACTTTCTTCTTATTTATAATGTGAGAAGAATGAAGTAGTTTTGCTGCTCATATTCACACAGACTTCTCACAAACTTCTTTCTTTACTATTTACTATCGGGATTCCCTCAATATATTTTGATTTGTCACATCTGACAACATTATTTTTGTGTTGTATTTTTTTTGTTTTTTGTTTTAAAGCAGATTATTTTTTTTGGTTTGTATTTTTGTCAAGGTTGATCTTTGTTTTATTGTATTTTTAGTTTTACTCCAAAATATTTTTGTGTGTGTTTTGTGTGTCAAGTTACCACAACACACAACACCATTGATATCTTATATTATTTAATCTCAAGGAGATTGTTTGGTGTTGGTGTCCCTTGTTAATTTCACATTGTACTTTAAAAATGTACCTGAATCCTCACAAACAAACTGTCCTTTTTGAATGAAAACACACATAGGAGAGTATAATAGAAAAAAAAAAATCATTTTTTAAGGGCTCACAACTAAACAAAGAGGGAGGCAACACTGGAGAAACAGCAGAAATGGGTGAAGCCTTGGACCCCCAGGGCACACATCAACTATTTTCAAGCAAAATTGGTGGCCTGAGGAGTCCTTATCTAAGGGAGTGCAGTCTGGTCCAGAAGTCCCAGAGATCCGGAAAGCAGCAGATGACATCTGTGTCCCCAGGCTGTGGTCATACAAGAGACTGCATCTTTTGTCAGACCAGACTGAACCCAGGGTCATCACTCTCTGGTCTTCCTTCCACGCTTCTTTCCACACTGTGGCTCTGGTGGTGGTGGAGTTGTGGCAGCAGGAGGAGGGGCCAACTCACTCAGGTGGGTATTGGGTGTTAGTTCACCACTCACCCCCTTACTTAGGACTTTATACAGAAGGTCCACACATAGCTTGCATTGACCCTCCTGCATGCCCTGCAGTTTGGTGGCAGCCATGCAGGCAAAGGCCTGCATGGAGTGGGTAAGGCTCTGAGGGACGCAGAAGCCTCCTGAATGAGCCTGAGCGCAGAATCCTGCATGTGAGTCACCTTCCTCGCTCTTTTGTATGGAAGGCGGAGGGGAGGAACCTGTGATTCGGTCAGGCTTCGACTTGTCCCAGGCTTCTCCTGGCTGACACTTAGCCCTGCCTCCTCCTGGCTGCAACTTAGCCCCACCTCCTCCTGGCTGCCACATTCCACAGCCTCCTCCTGGCTGAGGTCTTCCTGTGTATGAAAAAGGGACATAGTTTTAGTTTTTTATTCATCAATCACACACAATTTTCACCTCCTGACTGTTGCAAATTGAATGTTAACAAATATAACTGATGATCATTCTGAGCCCAGCATTTTTCATTCTTGTCCCAATTTTTTGTGCCCACTACTGTCTATTGATATGTAAAACACTTTTTGCAATCAGCAATTAGTAATCAATAATGACATCTAGTAAACATCATTTATTTATTGAAAAGAAATCTGTAGAAGAATGCTATACCTGACTCAAGCTGGGTTCCTCCACTTCTTCCTGGCTGGAAGGCCCAGGTTGGACATCGGAAGCCTCAGCTGGGGTGGAAGGAAGAATGGAAGGAAGTGTAGAGAGGGATTCCCTGACTTCAGTCTGGTCTGACAGAAATCGCAGTCTCTCATAATACCACAGCCTGGGGACATAAATGTCATCTGCTGCAGCTCCGGATCTCTGGGAATCTGTGACCTTCTTGCGCTCCCTAAGATAAGTGCCCCTCAGGCCACCAATTTTGGTTTTTAAATAGGGGATGGTTGCTGTGGGGACCACTGGCTTCACCAACTCCAGCAGTTTCTCCAGCGCTGTCTGCCGCTTTTGTTTATTATTATAATGGGGATGTCTCACCTGCCACAGACAGGGCAGCTTCCTGTACTTGTCTATGAACAGGGGGAGGAAATTGTGGTCGTTGAAGCCATCCATTTTCTCTGCAAGACACAACACAAGACAAACCCTAATGTCAGGGCAAACTCTCCTAATCTTGTTACAATATAGGCTTCAATTTAGAAGCAGTATAGGCCCAAGTTTAGATCTTTCCTTCGTTCTCATGATCGGCGCCTCCGTTGCTCCTTCCTCTGCTCACAGATCGTACGTAATACGCACGCGTGTTACGCTTTATACACACTGCGCATGCGTGTAACTCCGCCCGCCCCTGATGTTCTTTCTAGTCTATTCCTCGCCCCTTTTCGTTCGGTGCAGTGGGGGAAGAGCACATGGCGGATACACAGCAGGTGTGCGCTAATTATAGCAACGAGGAGGAGGAGGAGGAAAGCCCGGATCCGGAAACATCCCAATCCAGAAGGAGAAGATTTAAGGCATCAAATATGTCCTTTTCTGGAGATGTTGGAGATGGTCGACATAATGAAGTAGGCCTACTATGATGGAAAGTATGGACCTTACCCCAACCCCAATGTCCGAAAGGCCAAGATCATGGCGAAAGTGGTCAAGAGTCTGCACCGGAATTTCGGGGTACATCGATCGAAAGATCAGCTCAGGAAACGGTGGTCAGACCTGAAATTACGAGAACACGAGCAGTACAGAAAGATCCGGAGAGTGCTGCAAAAAAGTAAGTAGTTGTGCTGTGTTCCTATTCTTTTTGTCTTTATTACGTTCGTGCTGCTCCATGTGCTTTTCTTAAAAGTGTTGTACATTTTAAAATGGCAACTTTCATGTTCATGGGCACATTATTCGTTCGTATCAAACATTTTTCGTGCGGCCTAGAAAACACCATTGTTTTGGCCATATGCATTTGGCCACATTTTTTAGGGCCTACTTGTATGACACTAATTTGGTTGTGTAGATGGGTTTGTTACTAGAATGAAATGCAAACTAGATTCTGTGTAAGGAGAGGACACTGAGCAGCTGTTTTCACATCTGGACACTGGAGCACTAGTGTGAGACACCAGAACACCATTTTTATTAGGGGGGGCACACAAGTGCTCCAGTGTATACTATAGGGGGGTCTCCATCTGTGAAGCTTGTACCAAACAGGTAAAGTATTGCAGCTTGACAAAGGACACTCAAAATTCTACATCTTGTAACTCTGCCAAAATAGACAATTGTACCCCACTTCCAAGCAATGTTTCCTATTTATAGTTCTGCCATCAAATCTGTGTGCTAAGTATACCATTTTTGTTTTACATAGGGGATAAAAGACTCGGAGGACACCCCTCATCCGAGGAGAACAGAGCCCCCCCCCTCTGGAAGAAGGGGAAATGCACCCAAGCAACGCAGAGCAGGAGGAGGATGAAGACGTGGTGGAACTAGTCACCACAACAGGTGAGTGTCTTTGACCACAGGCTCAGGTAAGAGATGGATGCCAGCATATTTTTAATACCTGTTTTTGTTTGGTTTCTCTCTTTTTAAGTGATCGTGATATTGTGGATCCAGATCCTTTCACATCAGAAAGTGCACAGATCCTGATCGGGAGATCATGGGGTGTAATTTAGCATTGGAAAACCTCAAGAAAAACATCAATGATGTTATTCCAAAAAATAAGAACATCATTGATATTTTGGGTAGAGTTTAAAACCCCTCCAAATCACTTTGTTTTTTGGTGTGCTACAATGTTCAAAATGTTTTAGCGATTTTTAGAAAAGCCAAATTTGGAGGATGCACACAGTGTGTCAACATGTGCTATCTGCCATCACGGGAGATCAATGGACGCGTTTTGGGGTGCAACCCCTTCCTCAATAATAAAGTAGCTGAGAGGAAGGGGTTTCTCCCCCAAAACACGTCCCTTGATCCCCCGTGATAGCATCTAGCACATGTTGAACTTCTTAAATTGGTGTGCATCTTCCAAATTTGGCTTTTCCTGGGGTGACCCCATCTGAACGCAGTATCAAACACAGTTCCTAAATACTCATGTCTGATATTGCCTTCAAGTTCTACCTAATGTGAACTTTGTAAGTTCAAGATTTGTGTCTTTCTTGTTGGTTTGAAACATGCCTGTTTTATCTTAAATGGACATTTATATTTTTGATAATGCCACCCCAAAAATTGTTATTCAACAAACATGTCGGTTTGTTTTTAAAACCTTTTCTAAATGCACATGTGATTGTGCAGGTATTAAAAAGATTGTTAATCAAGAATGTGCGGATTATTGTCTCAACGCTACAACACTTTTGTGGTGATGTAATTGCTGCTTTCTGTGACAATGGGTGTTATTTCCTAAGGGAAATCCTCTTTGCACTACAAGTGCAGTTTCAGTGCAGTTTCAAGTGCACTTGTACTGCAAAGTGTCTTTTCCTTTAGTAAATAACACCCAACAGTGCTTTGTAAGGTTACACAATCACGCCATTTTCTGGACTCACCACATTTCTGTCAGAGTCAGCTAAAACAAACACAAGCAGTAAATGTCACCAAAGATTTGCGTATTTTTTTTTTATTGGATCGAGGTTTCACAAATTGTCTGGCATATTGATGGCCCCCCTACCTGCAAAGAACTCAAGGTATCTTAACTGGACATCACGGGCACTCAGGGAGGGCAAGCCAGGATGGCCACTTTCAAGCGTCGTCAGGGTTGTTTCATTTATAATTCTGGCCTCAGGCCCAACTGAGCCAGCATAGTTGGCAGAATGTTGCCGTAAAAAGTTATGTAGAACACAGCACGCCAGGATAATGTGATTCAGTTTATACTCCGCCATATGGATGGGTGTAAGAAATAGGCGGAACCAGCTGGCCATGATTCCAAATGTGTTCTCCACCACTCTTCTGGCTCTGGCCAGCTGGTAATTAAAAACCCTCTGTTTCGGGGTGAGGGTCCTCATCGGGAATGGCCGCATAAGATGGTCCCCCAGCGCAAATGCTTCATCCGCAACAAAGACGAATGGGAGTCCTTCCACATTCTCTTCTGGAGTTGGCAAGTCCAAGCTGTCATTCTGGAGACACCTATAAAACTCCGTCTGGGCGATGACTCCACCATCGGACATCCGGCCATTCTTCCCCACGTCCACATACAGGAACTTGTAATTAGCCAACACCACCGCCAACATCACAATACTATTGAACCTCTTGTAATTATAATAGTACGACCCTGAGTTGGGTGGTGGGACGATGTGGATGTGTTTCCCATCAATTGCCCCTCCGCAGTTAGGAAAGTCCCACCGCTGGGCAAAGTGGGAGGCCACAGTCTGCCATTCCTGTGGCGTGGAAGGAAACTGTTGAGGAAAACAAAAAAAAAATTAGTATTTTTGCACATAAAAAAAAGCAGATTAGACACAAACATTCTTGGCCAACATCCAGATAACATTTATTAAGGGGAATTTTACTACACCAAAGTCTAAGGTACACCTATCATATTCCCCCTCCCCCATCTCATGGGCCATTTCTAACATTATAGGGGGGGGGATCTTGGACAGGTAACCCTCTCCACTTCATTGAGAGATGAATGCCTAAATAATGGGTATTACTTGGAACAGCCCCCCCTCCTTAGTTACACTATTGGCAACCCACTGGACAGGTAAGAAGTGTCATAATACAAAGATATAAATACACACTCTACACATTTGAGCACATTTGGACATTCTGCTATTACCTATCAAGATAATAATAGGATACAAAAACTTTAAACAGTACCATTTGAAAGTATACCAGCAGGCCCTTGCACTACATGCTTTGGGGAATTCATCCATACATCTGACCACAAAAGAGATGGGTATAATGTGTATGGGTTTGGCAAAGTCAGCAAATAGATGATTGAGGATAGATAGAGAATTGGTATCAGCTGACTTAGCAGTTGGGGGGAGGGAGGGTTAAAAATGATTTTAGGACCCCAAAAAAAAGCCTCTGGCACTGGGCCCGAATTTAAAGCACAAATCACATTTAAAAACATTTTAGGGGGTGTTTGGGGTAAAGCACTACTATGGAGCTGATAAAATACATTGTTAAGTGACTACATGAGATGAATATAGGGGCAGGAGACCATGCTGGGGAGGTAAGTGAAGGCAAATATGTATGAAGGACAAAAAAAAATTAAATACAATTCCAGCATGCATGAGAACAAAAGGAACATTCACAACATATTACAATCATGGTAATTAGGGAATGAGGAAAGAAATACAATATATTAGCAAACATTCAATACAATAAAATGTGTTATTAAAGGATTAAAATCTTACCTTAATATACTCCTTCTGCAGGACCTGGATGATGGCAAAACAGGTCTCTGGGATAATGATACCCAGAGCCTGGGGGGAGATGCCTGTCGAGAACTTGAGTTCTCCCCATCGCCAAGTACCGCAGGGTGGCGATGAGCCTCTGCGCCGGAGTGATGGCTTGCCTCATGCAGGTATCCTGCCTGCTGATATGGGGGGTCAGCAAAGCCAACAAACGGTGAAATACGGGGTCCGTCATCCGGAGAAAGTTCCTGAAATCATCAGGATTATTCTCAGGGATCTCACGGAGCAAAGGCATGTGACAGAACTGGTCACGCTGAAGCAGCCAATTCTTGGTCCATGAACTCCTTCCCACATTGTTCATGGACTGGACTTGTGTCAAGGTCAGGACCCCAACACCAAGCCTCCACACAACACGAACTCTATGAGGAGTACGTATACGCAACATGGCTAGAAAACAGTCGGCTGCTCAGAACAAAGTAACAGAACGCACTGAAGAACAGCAAGGCCTTTGAAGAGTGACCTGAAAAACAGTAACGAACGAACAAGAACACAATGACTGAGTCACTGAGCTTGCTTGCACACACTGAAGAGCAGATACAAACCCACAAGCACAAACTGAACCGCAGAAAACGATCTGAAAGCCACGAGTCTGAAAAAGCGCGAATCGTCTCTCACCAAACTTTTACTAACACGAGATTAGCAAAAGGAGCCCAAAGGGTGCAGCGCTTAGTTCTGAAATGGCCTTTTCTAGTCTCGTCGTACGTGGTTGACGTCACCGCGTTCTTGGCGATCGGAAATTCCGACAACTTTATGCGACCGTGTGTACGCAAAACAAGTTTGAGCCGACATCCGTCGGAAAAAATCCTAGGATTTTGTTGTCGGAATGGCCGATCAATGTCCAACCGTGTGTACGGAGCATAACTGTAAATACTGTAAAAAAACCTGCCTGCCTGTCAGTATATTAGGAAGAGAATAACAGGAATGAATCTAGCTAAACTGTATATATATATATAATGGATGTGATCATGGTAAACTGTTTATTCCAACACATGCTTTATATACCTAACATATATATGTTTCAGCTTCTATGCTTATAAGCCTTAAATACAGTATTCAGATTTTTCTGCAAAGCTCCCCCTTTTCCCTCGCTACTGTGGAACTGAAGAGTTAACAAAAAGTTTGTGCCTGCTTCTCAGAATACATTCAGAATTTAAGAGCATTACACAGAGAAACAATTATTCATGTCTGCAAATGTGCACCAGCTAAAAGCCAAAACGTTGTCATGTTCCTTGCACCATATGTATTTTTGTACTTGTGGTTTGTATGTGCTAGTCTATCTGACATATCTCAGAACTTTGATGGAATTGTATAAAAATCTTAGGAAACGGAAATATTAAACAGAAAGTAATTTGACTCTGAACTAAGCAGTCTCAGTGTGAGCTTACTTGAAGCATGCATGCTTTTGTATTCAACAATCTGATCGGGGGTAGATATAATAATATTGGAACTTTTGTTCTGAATCCAAAACATATATATATATATATATATATATATACATATACATACACACACACACCAACACCTAGGATGCATATATATACACAATACACTGTAAGTGCACCTAACTGACTCGCCTACCTACTCTATCTAACTTAAATCAAATTACACTGTCTCTCTGTCTATCTCTCTCTGCTGCAGGCGGCCTTATATGGCAGCCTTATATGGTGTGGGGCATGTACTAAACCCCCTGAGCTATAATTGGCCAAAGCCACCCTGGCTTTGGCCAATTATGGCTCTCTGTACAGATGGCGCTGTGATTGGCCAAGCATGCGGGTCATAGTGCATGCTTGGCCAATCATCAGCCAGCAATGCACTGCGCTGCCGCAGTGAATTATGGGCCATGACGCGCCACATGAATTTGGCGCGAACAGCCCATAATGTTCGCAATTCGACGAGCAGTGCGTCTCCAGCTTTCATATTTAGGGGGGGCACATGTGGGGACAGGGACAAAAGTAGGGGGGCAACTATAAAATGCAGATCTATCTATATACACACACATATATATACACACATACATATATATATATATATATATATATATATATATATATATATATATATATATATATATACCCTGTTTCCCCGAAAATAAGACCTAGCGTGATTGTCGGTGATGGCTGCAATATAAGCCCTACCTGCAACTCGCTCTTCTTCCTGCCAATGAGGATGCAGGGAAAGGAGCAGATCGGGCGGCCCTGGTTGTGTGAGCGCTCGCATTATGCAGTGTCAGCAAGCAGAGGGAGGGGGGAGGAATCACCCGCAGGAGCTGACTGGGGACGTTCTCCCTCTTAGACATTGATTTAAAAAAAAAAATATATATATTTTTTATTTTTTTATTGGGGGGGGGCACATGGTGGGGCACAGCATAATGTTGTGGGGGTCAGGGCCCCTCTGCCCCCCCCAGGGACACCATTGTCGATGAGCAACTGAACAGGCGATGTTCGAGTCGAACATGGGTTCAACTCGAACTCGAAGCTCATCCCTAAAGCTCAAGCTCTGCTGTCTTCTCTCACTATTTTTCCAGAAGATCCTGGAAAAATAGGGGGAGACAGACAAGCTTGCAGCTGCAGAACGCAGAGTAGGCAAAACACAATCATATGTCCACTTCTAACAGCAGAGCCAAAAACTAAATTTGCTTCACTTCTAGCACCTGACATAGGAGGGGGTACAGTAACAATGTCACTTTGTACCTCTCTAAGGCAGGCCATATATTAAGCAATTTTCTTTCTTTTAACCATGGGTTGATGGGGGAATACTTTCCGCTGTGCTATTGTATTCTGACAGTGGGGGGTGTTGCCGCCGTCAGAATACAATGATTACAGCTGCTGGCTATAACCGGCAGCAGTAATCACACATAAAATGCCCTAAAAGGCTGGTTGTGCTGAAGTCGATCATTAGATCATCATTTCTGAAACTTGGATAGATTTTCACATTCATTTGTATATGGGGACATATGGTCCACCAAGCCAATGTTCTTATGGCCTCAGGGTTATGTGTTGCTGTTTCGGAACAGTACGTTTAAGTGTATATAAACTTCTCTTGTTTGCTCACTTTTGGTTTCTTAACAATACTATTGGAAATGTTTTGTTATTTTTGGGAATAAGCTGATGTCCCCTTCTCTACCCTTCTTTCAGTTCTGTCTCTTCCTTTTCTTTTGCTGGGGTCTCTTCCCCACCTTTTTCTTGTAAGCAGCTTTTTCTTTTTTCTCTACTAAAACCCATGGTCATACGACCCTCTTCTATGACACACGTTTGCCAGCTGTCATATCAGATTAGCTTGTTGACCTTTAATGAATGCACAAGAATATTGGCTGTAAACCATGGGACACTGTTACAGGTCCCCCTAGATTTCATATTCAATTTAATCTTTATGTTGGTCTGGACATATCTTCATTGTGCATATTTTCATGTTTCGTGTTCAGCTGTGTTCCTATAAGACTCATGCAAACCCTGCATGGGTATATTCTACTCCGTATATGCTAGGATCAACTTCTGTATGTAACATACTGTTTTTTTTAATAAAGTTTTTGGTACTCAAAGGTTTTTTGTTGTACCTGTTCGATAAGTGCAAAAAATACATCTTTTGATTTTGCCAGAAATAATGTAAGCTGTTAACATCCTGTGCTAATAAAACAACAATATTTATCATGCTAGGTACTCCAAGGCATGAGCAGGGACACCTCTATAAGAGGGGCAACATATAGCCATACACAACAGTGGAATTAATTGTGGGATTAAGTCAGTGGTAAACAACAATGAACAATATTCCAGATATTGGTAGGGAAAACAGGGGATGGATAGGAAATGGTATTACTTTTTATAATAAAGATTAAAATATTCTAAGACAAGGTCCATGTGTCCTGGTTGGTAGACACTGGAGAAGCAGCACGTTGAAGAGCAGAAGTAACTGGTGTAGGTGTAGAAACATAAAAGGACAAAGAGTGACCATCAGAGACCAGAGACTTCCTGTTGATGGCTTCCTCCTGCACTCTCTCCATCCAGCCTGGGACATGGGAAACCACCACTGCTGCTGAGTGTGATGACACTGCGCTCCACTGAAGTTGCCCTGGATACCTGCAACCCATTTGTTGCCCTTATTGATGTGCCTGCTAATCACCACTGTCTAGTAAGTGCATTATTTTGGATTAAACCTTGCTCTTTTAAACTGCTACTACTCAGATTGGCACTGCTCTTTGTCCTTTTAAAGTGGGGTTCCACCCAAATTTTGAACAATATCTGTATGTATTCTCTTACTTGCCTAGATGCTGACATGCCGTTTAAAAAAATTTAAATCGCCGTAATTACCTTTTATTTTTCTATTCTTCTTTGCACTTCCTGGTTCTCCTCCCGTGGGAGTAGGCGTGTTTCTAGCCTCTCCCAGACTCCTGGGAGCTAGTCTCAGGCTTCCCAGGATGCCACTGAGCATGTGCGGGAACGAGCGGTGAATGCTGGGAGCACAGCATTCATCACATCCAGGAAATAAATGCTTGTGGGCTTCAAATGCCCACAATGAAGATGGAAACCGCCTGCAGTGAATAATAAGTTATTCTTTTCGACGAAATCTGACACAGGCGGACATATTACACACAATATGTGAGTATGTAATGCTGAGAAGAAAAGTTTGTGAATGAACTAAAAAAAAAAAAAGCAATAGATAGGTGGACCCCGCTTTAACATCCTGTGCACTCTTTCTCTGCACAAGGAGGAGTTATGGAGATGAGAAGGGGGAAAAGATGAGTGAGGTTAGCGCTCTTTGTAATCCATCAGAAATGAAGTAGGCAGGGCTGACATTATTCCCTTAGAAATTCAGAGCTGTGTTATGCCAAAAAAGGCGGTAGAAACAAATTACATTCCTGGCACTTCAGCAGTTTTTTTTTTGCACTTCCAACATGCTTTAAGAGATCAAACATTACAGATGTTACTAAATTAATAGATTAGATGTCCTAAATGTGCTTATTTTTTATTTTGCATTGACATACACTTCAAGTTACCACAGAGAGGGCTTTGGTTCAGAGATGTACTATATATATGGTGTTTATTCCTAAATGCAGTAACACATAGCAACCAATAAGAATGAATCTTTTCCTGATATGATTTTATCAGCGATAATTTTGATTGGAAACAAAATATTTATAGTACTTAATACAGTATTCAGCATTTGGTAATAAGTAACACAATGTGTGGTTTACTTTTTCCCTACAGGGTACAACAACAAACAATGAGCCACTTGGTCTTTTCGCTTGGTTGGGCTATAAACATTAAATGTTGGTTGTGCAAGATTGTTGAATATTTTTATATCAATATTGAATGAGTAATGCCCTGTACACACGGTTGGATTTTCCGAGGGAAAATGTGCGATCGGAGCTTGTTGTCGGAAATACCGACCGTGTGTGGGCTCCATCAGACTTTTTCCATCGGATTTTCTGACACACAAAGTTTGAGAGCAGGCTATAAAATTTTCCGACAACGAAATCCGATCGCGTCAATTCTGATTGTGTGTGGACAATTCCGACGCACAAAGTGCCACGCATGCTCAGAATAAATTCTGAGACGGAACTGGTCGGTCTGGTAAAATTAGCATTTGTAATGGATATAGCACTTTCGTCACGCTGCAATGTTTTAACCACTTCAGCCCCAGAAGGATTTACCCCCTTCCTGACCAGAGCACATTTTACAATTTGGCACTGCGTCGCTTTAACTGCTAATTGCGTGCTCATGCAATACTGTACCCAAACTAAATTTGCGTACTTTTCTTCCCACAAATAGAGCTTTCTTTTGATGGTATTTGATCACCTCTGCGGTTTTTATTTTTTGCGCTATAGATGGAAAGAGACCGAAAATTTTGAAAAAAAAGATATTTTCTACTTTTTGTTATAAAAAAAATCCAATAAACTCAATTTTAGTCATACATTTAGGCCAAAATGTATTCAGCCACATGTCTTTGGTAAAAAAAATGTCAATAAGCGTATATTTATTGGTTTGCGCAAAAGTTATAGCGTCTACAAACTAGGGTACATTTTCTGGAATTTACACAGCTTTTAGTTTATGACTGCCTATGTCATTTCTTGAGGTGCTAAAATAGCAGGGCAATACACAACCCCCCCAAATTACCCAATTTTGGAAAGTAGACACCCCAAGGAAATTTCTGAGAGGCATGTTGAGCCCATTAAAAATTACATTTTTTTGTACCAAGTGATTGAATAATAATAAAAAAAAAAAAATTACTAAAAGTTGTCACTAAATGATATATTGCTCACACATGCCATGGTTATATGTGAAATTGCACCCAAAAATACATTTAGATGCTTCTCCTGAGTATGGGGATACCACATGTGTGGGACTTTTTGAGAGCCTAGCCGCATACGGGGCCCCAAAAACCAAGCACCGCCTTCAGGATTTCTAAGGGCGTACATTTTTGATTTCACTCCTCACTACCTATCACAGTTTTGAAGGCCATAAAACGCCCAGATGGCACAACTCCCCTTCAAATGACCCAATTTTGGAAAGTAGACACCCCAAGCTATTTGCTGAGAGGCATGTTGAGTCCATGGAATATTTTATATTTTGACACAAGTTGTGGGAAAATTATAAACTTTTTTTTTTGCACAAAGTTGTCACTAAATAATATATTGCTCAAACATGCCATCGGCATATGTGGAATTACACCCCAAAATACATTCTACTGCTTCTCCTGAGTACGGGGATAGCACATGTGTGGGACTTTTTGGGAGCCTAGCTGTGTACGGGGCCCTGAAACCAAGCACCACCTTCAGGATTACTAAGGGCGTAAATTTTTTATTTCACTCCTTACTACCTATCACATAAAAGGCCAAAAAAATGGCCATAAAATGCCAAGATGGCACAACCCCCCCCCCCCCCCCCAATGACCCCATTTTGGAAAGTAGATGCCCCAAGCTATTTGCTGAGAGGCATGTTGAGTCCATGGAATATTTTATATTTTGCCACAAGTTGCAGGAAAATGACAAACCTTTTTTTTTTTTTTGCACGAAGTTGTCACTAAATGATACTGCCTTCAGGATTTCTAAGGGCATAAAGTTTTGATTTCACTCCTCACTACCTATCACAGTTTTGAAGGCCATAAAATGCCCAGATGGCACAACCCCCCCCCCCCCCAAATGACCCAATTTTGGAAAGTAGACACCCCAAGCTATTTGCTGAGAGGCATGTAGAGTCCATGGAATATTTTATATTTTGACACAAGTTGCGGGAAAGTGACAATTTTTTTTTTTTTAACAAAGTTGTCACTAAATGATATATTGCTCAAACATGCCATGGGCATATGTGGAATTACACCCCAAAATACATTCTGCTGCTTATCCTGAGTACGGGGATAGCACATGTGTGGGACTTTTTGGGAGCCTAGCTGCATACGGGGCCCCGAAAACCAATCACCGCCTTCAGGATTTCTAAGGGCGTACATTTTTGATTCACTCCTCACTACCTATCACAGTTTCGAAGGCCATAAAATGCCAAGATAGCACAAACCCCCCCAAATGACCCCATTTTGGAAAGTAGACACCCCAAGCTATTTGCTGAGAGGCATGGTGAGTATTTTGCAGCTCTCATTTGTTTTTGAAAATGAAGAAAGCCAAGAAATTTTTTTTTTCTTTTTTCAATTTTCAAAACTTTGTGACAAAAAGTGAGGTCTGCAAAATACTCACTATACCTCTAAAAATAGCTTGGGGTGTCTACTTTCCAAAATAGGGACATTCGGGGGGGGTTTGTGCCACCTGGGCATTCCATGGCCTCGAAACTGTGATAGGCAGTGAAGAGTGAAGTAAAAAATGTACACCCTTAGAAAGCCTGAAGGCGGTGCTTGGTTTTCGGGGGCCCGTACGCGGCTAGGCTCCCAAAAAGTCTCACACATGTGGTGTCCCTGTACTCAGGAGAAGCAACAGAATGTATCTTGGGGTGTAATTTCACATATTCTCATGGCATGTTTGAGCAATATATCATTTAGTGACAAAGTGTGCAAAAAAAAAAAAATTTGTCTTTTTCCCACAACTTGTGTCACTTGTGAAAATATTCCATGGACTCGATATGCCTCTCAGCAAATAGCTTGGGGTGTCTACTTTCCAAAATTGGGTCATTTAGGGGGGTTTTGAACTGTCCTAGTATTTTATGCACAACATTTAGAAGCTTATGTCACACATCACCCACTCTTCTAACCACTTGAAGACAAAGCCCTTTCTGACACTTTTTGTTTACATGAAAAAATTATTTTTTTTTGCAAGAAAATTACTTTGAACCCCCAAACATTATATATTTTTTAAAGCAAATGCCCTACAGATTAAAATGGTGGGTGTTTCTTTTTTTCACACAGTATTTGCGCAGCGATTTTCAAACGCATTTTTGTTGGGAAAAAACACACTTTTTAAAATTTGAATGCACTAAAACACACTATATTGCCCAAATGTTTGATGAAATAAAAAAGTTGATCTTAGGCCGAGTACATGGATACCAAACATGACATTCTTTAAAATTGCACACAAACGTGCAGTGGCGACAAACTAAATACATTTTTAAAAGCCTTTAAAAGCCTTTACAGGTTACCACTCTAGATTTACAGAGGAGGTCTACTGCTAAAATTACTGCCCTCGATCTGGCCTTTGCGGTGATACCTCACATGCATATTGCAATTGCTGTTTACATTTGACGCAAATTGTGGACAAGGAAAGACTACTCCTGCGCTTGTGAGGGTCTGTTTGGGTTTGAGAAGAGTAGTATTGTGAACTGTAGCAAAACTAAAAAAGATGGTGTTGCATGTCCCGCTGCCCAGAAATTGACCCCGGGGTGGTCAGGTAAGGCTATATGGAGAGTGATGGATGAAGGGCGCGTGATCAGTAGCTCACATCAAAACATATAAAATTTATTCAAAGGAAATTAGAAGCAAATAAAAACAATTGAATAATACCAATACTACGTATCAAGTGAACAGGTAACAAAATATAAAAGGCATGGAAAATTAAAAATGGGTTGAAAATATCATAAGCCCATGTTGAGGCGGGTGTTTAGAGTTGGCTGACGCGTTTCGAGGATAACCTCTTCATCAGAGCCTTTTGAGAACCAGGGCGCAGTCTCTATATGCCAGTAGGCCAACATATGTACATCAACATAATGGCTAGTTGGAAAAAACGGCCTGAAATGGGAAATGCGATTTTCTGTGTTCCATACCAGTCCACGTTCAAGCGTTCTAGGTGGAACAGAGATCAGAAAAGAAATATATATATATATGTGTACATAAAATAGAGACATGTGTGCACTTATGTACATATGCACAAGCACACACATATGCACAAATAATATAAAAAAAAAAAAAAATATATATATATATATATATATAGATAGAGAGAGAGAGAGAGAGAGAGAGAGAGAATTTCGGCTAGAAATACAGTATGGAGCACATGGCAAGAATATGCAACACAAAAAAAAAAAAAAAAAAAACGCATGATGGGTAAAAATGCATAAAACCATAAGTGAATATAAATACATGGATCGATGAATGGATATAATATGGATATAATAGACGGGAAACACATATGTGTACAGAGAATTGGTAAAAGAACAATAACTATCGGAATTTGATAGGGCATTTAGTGTCTAAAAATAACATAGATGAGTGGTTAAAGATAGACCTTGAAGTAACAAACAAAAGGGTTTTATCATAAATACATATATAAATATATATATATATATATATATATATATATATATATATATACGCATACATACACGTACACATACATACATATACATATACATACATACGCATACACGTATGACCCAAAGGTATTTATTTAAAAACATTGTTATTTTAGTTTGAAAGACATATATATGTTGGTAAGTGAGAAAGGTAAGTAGGGAGATGACGAACTGGTGACTTATCATGTGAAAACACACCTACCTATGTGATAGTTGATGGTGTGTGTGTTCTCCTTTAAATTTGTAGAGAAAGGATAGTGGGGTGGTGTGGACCTGAAGGAGGGGGGAGGGAAAGAGGAAGCATGGTGTTAGAGGAAACCAGGATTGTGACCTGGGGGAGATCCCTCAGGACACTGACAGGCAGTCACATCATAGCATATAGCTGGGTGAATGGAAAGGCTGTGTACCTGTCACGGGCTGGGTGGAAGAGAGATTTATTGACCTGTGTCCTCCTGGGAAAGTGCTGTCCAGTTTTTAGGAGGATGGAGGGGGGTGAAGATCTCATGAGAGAATACTGCAGCCGAGTGTGTCCGCAGCAGTCTCTCTGCCTCAGGTAAAGGAGGATTGCAGAACGAGGATGGTTACTTATGGATTAGGAGCCGGTTGTGGGGGCGGGCCTGAGCGTAGGCTGCAAGTAGATGGGATGAATGGGAAACAAGGGGGGTGTGTGTGTGGCCGGCAATGGAATGCACGCCGTCAGGCGGGTGGGCGTGGTTGTGCGCTCCAAGGGCGGTCACATGATCTGACTCCTATCAGTGCCTGGAGACGGGAGGAGCTCCAGGCGGAGTCCTTGGCAGAATGTGAGCCGGTCTGGTGTGTGTCATGTGGAACGAATGAAGATACACACACACACACACACACAGGCGACTCAGGTATACAGGAGCATCGGGATGGGGAGGGGGGATGTGTGTTGGGAAAATAAAATTAAAATAAAATGAAAATTATGATGAAATTAGCATGGGAGGAAAACAGGAAAAAGTGAAAATGATGAAAATAATAATAATAATAATAATGAAAAATATATATAGTTATAGTAGAAATGCAAATAAAAATAAAAATAAAATGAAAATAAAAATAAAAATAAAATTAAAAATAATAATAAAATAAAATTGAAATTAAAATAAATGTAAATATAAAAATAAAAATAAAAATAAAAATAAAAAAAATATAATAATAATAACAATAGAAATAGAAAAATTATTATAATGATATTATTTTTATTTTTTATTTTATTTTTATTATTGTTCTTTTACCAATTCTCTGTACACATATGTGTTTCCCGTCTATTATATCCATATTATATCCATTCATCGATCCATGTATTTATATTCACTTATGGTTTTATGCATTTTTACCCATCATGCGGTTTTTTTTTTTTTTTTGTTGCATATTCTTGCCATGTGCTCCATACTGTATTTCTAGCCGAAATTCTGTCTCTCTCTCTCTCTCTCTCTCTATAAATATATATATATATATATATATATATATATATATATATATATATTTTTTTTTTTATATTATTTGTGCATACGTGTGTGCTTGTGCATATGTACATAAGTGCACACATGTCTATATTTTATGTACACATATATATATATATATATATATATATATATTTCTTTTCTGATCTCTGTTCCACCTAGAACGCTTGAACGTGGACTGGTATGGAACACAGAAAATCGCATTTCCCATTTCAGGCCGTTTTTTCCAACTAGCCATTATGTTGATGTACATATGTTGGCCTACTGGCATATAGAGACTGCGCCCTGGTTCTCAAAAGGCTCTGATGAAGAGGTTATCCTCGAAACGCGTCAGCCAACTCTAAACACCCGCCTCAACATGGGCTTATGATATTTTCAACCCATTTTTAATTTTCCATGCCTTTTATATTTTGTTACCTGTTCACTTGATACGTAGTATTGGTATTATTCAATTGTTTTTATTTGCTTCTAATTTCCTTTGAATAAATTTTATATGTTTTGATGTGAGCTATTGATCACGCGCCCTTCATCCATCACTCTCCATATAGCCTTACCTGACCACCCCGGGGTCAATTTCTGGGCAGCGGGACATGCAACACCATCTTTTTTAGTTTTGCTACAGTTCACAATACTACTCTTCTCAAACCCAAACAGACCCTCACAAGCGCAGGAGTAGTCTTTCCTTGTCCACAATTTGCATCAGCCCCTAGGGGTCTCCCGCAGCTGAGGTGAGGCCATCCCTACACGTCCCATCTCTCCCTGGACGTGTTTCTAGTTCAGCAGAACTTATAATCCAACAGGCCACAAAATATTACAATACTAGACCAATATGGTCTTATCTATTGAACAAAGAGAACTAAGACGGACCTCTCTGGCAAGAGGTTTCTCTAACAGCATTGAAGCACACGAAATATGCAACAAACCAACAGACACCACTACCAAACCAGCAATCACTCCAAATAGGGAGGAACTCATGATAACACTTTTTTCCAAATTAAGAAACATTTTACAGAAAGAAATGATACAATGGTGGGACATTCTACTTTTAGAAAACTACATCAAAGCAAACCGTGTACCAAGAGGACTTAGATTAACCAAGACTTGCACCTGGCTAGATGACGATCTCAAGGATGCATGGGTCATCCAAATGAGAGAATTAAACAAGAAATTACTTCTCTCAATCATCACCCAAAGAGAAAGAAACCTAATTAAAATCCGTAGTGATCTGAAAAACATACAAGACGACCTGGCCCCCTACACAGATCTCCCATCTTTTGACGATTGGGACAAAAAGATCAATGACCAAATGGTAAGCTTCAAAACCAATCTTATCAGCAAGAAATCGGGAAAATTTGAGAGGGACAGACTCGACTACCTCTTTGGACGAGAATTTGAATGGAAAAAAACTTCAGATGCTAACGATGTACATCCCCAAAAACCTCCACCATTCTCTCAAAACAATATACGCCCCATAACCCCTCAACGCCACACGAAACACAACACTAATAAAAGAAACACATACAAGCAGAGACCATACAGAAGCTCCCAACCACAAAATCATTCAAACCACTTTTCCAAGAGAGCAAATAAGGGGAATTCTCTGACCAATAAAGATCCTCAGGTGTCAGCCTTCCCCCACCTCTCCTCTCACAATGATGGGAACCAAAACACAAACAAATGGACCAGGTCATCGGACTCAAGAGTGGGCCAAACCCCAACATCAGGAGCTCAGGCCCAGAAACCAACAACACCTACTAATGATCCACCCACCAACACCATTGCCAATACGCACACAAATCACAATTCACTACCAGTGGTCATCACTACCGACCACCTCACCAGTCAACAGACGGCCAATTCATCGACTCAGCCAAAATCGATAGAAAATACATCACCGTGCATTTTTTTAGGAGAAAGAGCTGTGGACAGTCAGAACCCCACAGCTCAACAACAAAAAATCCCACAGAGGATGATAAGAAAAAGAGAAGATGGAGAAGAAGAGGGCGACGAGGAGGACAGAAAAACAAAAAAAGGGAAAAGATAACTCCAACACACACCACAATCAAAATTTTCAACCTATCCAGTTCAGTCTTTGATGACACAGAACTGAATGTTCTACGCAAGGGCCTTAATTTTGCCCCTAAAAATCTACCAAATCTCTTCGAGATCTTCGTAGACCTCAATAGGTACATAAGAAATCTCACTCTGAAAAGGTACTTCGCTCTCCAGGAATCACCCTCTGAAGTATCATCCTCACTCACAAGTACTCGATCTGACAACACACCATATGTGGATAATGCACTCGAAAATCTAGAGAGTCTATACCAAGAGGGAGCCTGTGAGGACTATGAAATAGAACCAGAACTCCTAGCCCTTATGGAAAAACAGATCGTACACACAGAGTTCCAACCCAAGTCTTCTTTTCACCCCCACTGGGCAAAAGGAAAATACATTCCTATCTTTTATGAGATAGTGCTGGATGAAATTAAAAGGATCTGCCAGAACGACCATACCAACGGCAAATACACTAAAATCAAGAACAAAGACTTTGAAGTCCGCAAAGAAACCCTTAAGAATTTTCAGGATCGTGAAGACATCATCATTAGACAAGCTGACAAAGGCGGTGGTCTAGTAATTCAAAACAGAGACGACTATATGGCTGAGGCTCTGAGATTACTTGGAGACACCGAGACATATGAGAAACTCCCTGTCAATCCTTTACCATCTTTCTCCATCTCTCTGGAAATTCTACTAAAACAAGCTAAGGAGAACGGAGTCATTACAAAAAGTGAATTCCTTTTTTTGAACAAACAGCACCCACTCACCCCTCACTTCTACCATATCCCTAAGATTCACAAGAACCAGACAAATCCACCAGGCAGACCCATCATTGCTGGTATTGACAGTTTAACTAGTAATCTAGCCTGCTACATTGACCATTTTCTACAAGACCTAGTATTACAACTCACATCTTATGTTAAAGATTCTGGTCATATGCTCGATATCCTCTCATCTTTCTCGTGGCAACCACAATACAAATGGCTTTCTCTTGATGTCTCATCTCTTTATACTTCCATAGAACACAAATATGGTTTAGAAGCAGTGGAGTACTTTCTATCGAAAAGTGATACACACCCCCTACAGATTAAATTTCTCCTCGACTCCATAAAATTCTGTCTCACTCACAACTACTTTTCTTTCGTGGGTGAGTTCTATCGACAAACCAAAGGGACAGCTATGGGAGCAAAATTTGCTCCCAGCTACGCTAACCTATTCATGGGCCTATGGGAAGACATGATCATTTGGGCCAATAACCCCTTTAAGGACCATCTTGCACTTTACACCAGATACATCGATGACATTCTGATCATCTGGAACGGCTCGCATATAGATCTCAATAAATTTCTGGACTACTGTAACTCCAATCCCTTTGGCATCAACTTTACCCACGTAACTGATGATACATCACTTGTCTTCTTGGACCTCGATCTCCTAATTGACGAAGAAGGAATGATCACATCCAAAACCCATTTCAAACCCAGTGCAGGGAATTCCTACCTTCATGCCAAAAGCCACCATCATCCGAAGTGGATACGCAACATCCCCTTTGGGCAATTCTGTAGGCTGAAAAAACCTGCACCAAAAGAAGCGACTACGAAAAGCAAGGGTCCATCCTAAAAAAGAAATTTTTTGAGAAAGGCTATGAAGAACATCTGATAGAACAAGCCTTCTCAAAATACTGGACACTTTATGATGAACACCCCTCAGCTACCATGGTAACAACCCTCAAAAAAACAGAGAGAAAAAAGCAGACAATTAAGAATTCCATCAGATTTAGCACACAATACAACACCAAAGCCTTCGACATACAGAGAGCCATCCAGAAAAACTGGAACATTCTCAAGCAAGATCCCATCCTTAATTCAGTCTTACCATCCAAACCTGAAGTTGTATTCCGGAAAGCAAAAGACCTTAGAGGTCTAATAGCACCAAGCAGAGTATGCAAACCTCTGAACCAAACCAAGACACCTACAGGCCATTGGACATCCCTGTTTGACCAGAAGGGTAATTACAAATGTGGAATTAGAAACTGTGGAGCTTGCCCTTTCATGGCACATAGAAAAAAAGAAGTCACTGGAACAGACGGCCGGAACTATAAGATTGGCCAATTCATTAATTGCGGCACCTCCTATGTGATTTACGGCCTAATCTGCCCATGCGGGCTACTGTATGTTGGACGCACAACACGTCCTTTGAGGACAAGGTTTAGCGAGCACAAATGCAGCATCATCAACAGCAATACACACCATTGGTCCATAAAAAATAAGAAAAATCAAAACTACTCAGTACCCAGGCACTTCAGAGAGCACCACAATGGAAACCCAACAGGTCTTAAAGTGTTTGGTATTGAAGCCATCAAAAAAGATGATGATACTGGGAGGAGATTCAAAAAACTCTGCAGACAAGAATCTTTCTGGATATTCTCTCTCGGGTCAATGGTTCCTGATGGATTAAACGAAGACCTGGAAATCCATGGCATCATCTAGTTCCAAATTTACATTAGCATCCATCATCACCATTCCCCGCCCTGAGCACTTCCCACCTACCCCTGTCCCATTCTGCTTATCCCATCCTCTGCCGACTCGTCATTTCCATCTATTTTTTGTTTCTTCCCCTTTTTTTTTTTTTTTTTATAATAATAAAATAATATCATTATAATAATTTTTCTATTTCTATTGTTATTATTATTATATTTTTTTTATTTTTATTTTTATATTTACATTTATTTTAATTTCAATTTTATTTTATTATTATTTTTAATTTTAATTTTAATTTTATTTTTATTTTTATTTTTATTTTTATTTTCATTTTATTTTTATTTGCATTTCTACTATAACTATATATATTTTTCATTATTATTATTATTATTATTTTCATCATTTTCACTTTTTCCTGTTTTCCTCCCATGCTAATTTCATCATCATTTTGCCCGTCTCCAGGCACTGATAGGAGTCAGATCATGTGACCGCCCTTGGAGCGCACAACCACGCCCACCCGCCTGACGGCGTGCATTCCATTGCCGGCCACACACACACCCCCCTCGTTTCCCATTCATCCCATCTACTTGCAGCCCACGCTCAGGCCCGCTCCCACAACCGGCTCCTAATCTATAAGTAACCATCCTCGTTCTGCAATCCTCCTTTACCTGAGGCAGAGAGACTGCTGCGGACACACTCGGCTGCAGTATTCTCTCATGAGATCTTCACCCCCCTCCATCCTCCTAAAAACTGGACAGCACTTTCCCAGGAGGACACAGGTCAATAAATCTCTCTTCCACCCAGCACGTGACAGGTACACAGCCTTTCCATTCACCCAGCTATATGCTATGATGTGACTGCCTGTCAGTGTCCTGAGGGATCTCCCCCAGGTCACAATCCTGGTTTCCTCTAACACCATGCTTCCTCTTTCCCTCCCCCCTCCTTCAGGTCCACACCACCCCACTATCCTTTCTCTACAAATTTAAAGGAGAACACACACACCATCAACTATCACATAGGTAGGTGTGTTTTCACATGATAAGTCACCAGTTCGTCATCTCCCTACTTACCTTTCTCACTTACCAACATATATATGTCTTTCAAACTAAAATAACAATGTTTTTAAAAAAAAACACCTATGGGTCATACGTGTATGCGTATGTATGTATATGTATATGTATGTATGTGTACGTGTATGTATGCGTATATATATATATATATATATATATATATATATATATATATATATATGTTTATATATGTATTTATGATAAAACCCTTTTGTTTGTTACTTCAAGGTCTATCTTTAACCACTCATCTATGTTATTTTTAGACACTAAATGCCCTATCAAATTCCGATAGTTATTGTTCTTTTACCAATTCTCTGTACACATATGTGTTTCCCGTCTATTATATCCATATTATATCCATTCATCGATCCATGTATTTATATTCACTTATGGTTTTATGCATTTTTACCCATCATGCGTTTTTTTTTTTTTTTTTTGTGTTGCATATTCTTGCCATGTGCTCCATACTGTATTTCTAGCTGAAATTCTGTCTCTCTCTCTCTCTGTCTCTCTCTCTCTCTCTATATATATATATATATATATATATATATTTTTTTTTTTTTTTATATTATTTGTGCATACGTGTGTGCTTGTGCATATGTACATAAGTGCACACATGTCTATATTTTATGTACACATATATATATATATATATATATTTCTTTTCTGATCTCTGTTCCACCTAGAACGCTTGAACGTGGACTGGTATGGAACACAGAAAATCGCATTTCCCATTTCAGGCCGTTTTTTCCAACTAGCCATTATGTTGATGTACATATGTTGGCCTACTGGCATATAGAGACTGCGCCCTGGTTCTCAAAAGGCTCTGATGAAGAGGTTATCCTCGAAACGCGTCAGCCAACTCTAAACACCCGCCTCAACATGGGCTTATGATATTTTCAACCCATTTTTAATTTTCCATGCCTTTTATATTTTGTTACCTGTTCACTTGATACGTAGTATTGGTATTATTCAATTGTTTTTATTTGCTTCTAATTTCCTTTGAATAAATTTTATATGTTTTGATGTGAGCTATTGATCACGCGCCCTTCATCCATCACTCTCCATATGTTTACATTTGACGCCAGACCGATGCTTGCGTTCACCTTTGTGCGAGAGCAGGAGGGGACAGGGGTGCTTTTTTTTTTTTTAATTATTTTTTTGCTTTTTTATCTTATTTTTAAACTGTTCCTTTTATTTTTTTAATCATTTTTATTGTTATCTCAGGGAATGTAAATATCCCCTATGATAGCAATAGGTAGTGACAGGTACTCTTTTTTGAAATCTCTCCTCTGCCATCATCTGACCACATCAAGATCGGTGTGATAAAATGCTTTCCCAATTTCCCAATGGCGCTGTTTACATCTGGCAAAATCTAAGTCATGAAATGCTCATAGCTTCCAGTTTCTTAGGCCATAGAGATGTTTGGAGCCATTCTGGTCTCTGATCAGCTCTATGGTCAGCTGGCTTAATCACCGGCTGCATTCTTAGGTTCCTTGTTGGGACAGGAGAGCCAGAGAAAAACATGGAAGACAGTTCGGGCATTTCCTCCCACTGCTTGTAAAAGCAGTCTAGAGGCTAATTAGCCGCTAGGATTGCTTTTACATGAAAGCCGACTGGCTGAAAAGAATGATACCAAGATGATACCTAAACCTGCAGGCATCATTCTGGTATAACCACTCAAAGTCCAGCAACATACCAGTACGTTGCTGGTCTTTTTTTCATGCAGCCTGTGGGCTGAAGGAAAAAAAGAGATTGATCGGTGGGTATGCCCACCATTAGAATTATAATAAAGTGGATATGTGGCGCTAATCTATCTTGATGTACCAATTACAATAAGCGAAAGGACCCACCAAAACTCCACTAGTCTGTGTGACCACAATCTTCCTATTCACGGTGCAAGTAATGCATCTAAAATACCTTGAGGTCAGTACAACGTCTGGTCAGCAACCATAGATAGCTGCCACCAAATACAATGTAATTTTCTCCTCCCAAGTGCAAAGTGCATAAGTGCTCACGGTACCACATAGGAACCTATAAGTTACAATACTGACTATTAAAACCTATATACCATGTTAGCGTGCTTAATGGTGCTTACAATTCCTATTGCAAATAATTATACAAATCATATAAAGTGACACAGTGTACAAAATATCCTGAATGGTATACGTGCAAATAAAATACAGCAAAAAATGTGTATTTTATCAAGTATGTTCAATTGAGGTTCCTCATACTGTAAACATAAGAAATGTGATGCGCTGCTTCTTTAAGAAACTCTTATAATGAAAAATAGTGCAATATAAATAAATTGTGCAAAATGTTCATAAATGCTTAATATGCGATTCAAGATGCGACCGAAAACCCTGCATCTATATATAAGTGATCCAGTGCATACAAAGTGGCAATTGTGCAATATAAATCATGCATGCATATATGCGACTAAAATTGCGACTAAAACACCACCATCCGCATATAGGCAATGCAATACAAAATACAAAAAGTGAAAATTGTGCAATAAAGTCCAAACGAATGCTGCTTCATGCAATGTGACTGATAGTAACCACACAGATACAGTCTATTAAAAAGTGCCAAATGAAAGTGACTTGTGCTGGATTCTTCCACTTCAATTCTGGTGCAACAGACAAATGTTTCCCCCAGCCTCTCACCTCCAATGGCGGCCCCCAATGGGCCGAGTCAGGCAGATGGTACTCTTATGTAGAGGATGGGTATCCTGAGGCGACCCCCTTCCCCAGGAAGGTGTGCGTGGATCTGGCTCTCTGTAGTAATCACCAGCACTCCCAGCGACCCCAGAATAGTAGTAAGGAAGAAGAAGATACTCCCATAGTGTAGTAATTCAATTAAATTAGAAAATTTATTCAAAACTGAACCAACACCGATGCACTCACATTGTAGATAAAATCAGTAGGCAAATCACTTCATAGCAGTCGGAACACATCACAGCAATACATGCAGCAGTAGTAACACAGCAACAAATGGCCACGGCGGACCCAGGGAGTATGAACACTGACGATCGTCTCACCCGTTCGCAACAAACGTTCCCCCACTAACCACCGCTCCGTAACCCGTCACTCCTTCCTGAGTGCATTGTTGTTGGTTCAGTTTTAAATAAATTTTCTGAATGGTATCACACTATTGGAGAATTTCTTTTTATCTCATATGTGGAATCACTGCCTCAAGGAGAGCGTTCGATTTATACAGCAGTGGATATCAAAGATCGCATGTTAACCCCCATGTGAGTGGGTTGAGGCATTTGCTGGCCAAACACGAGAGTGGGAGGCTATAACAGCTGGTGAGTTTGAATTTCAGAAGGGAGTGGAATCACGTCACTGAGGTGTGGTGGATACTTGAATCACAGTATTGCTGATTGGAGATACCTTCACTCTTGGAACTCTGGTATAACAATACCAGTCTCACACACTTGTCATGAGGTGTCATTATTGTTGTATATATTTTTTGTATTTCAGTCATATTATACCTTTATCATTATTGCTTATATATTCACTTGGTTTAGTGTTATATTTCATCAGGCTTCTATGCATCTCTTACTTGTATATATTTTATACAAGCTTATCTAGCGCACCATAGAGGTTGAGAAGTTTATTTATACTTCAACACTAGCTTAAGGTGATTCATACTTGTTTGGTCACGATACTTTATCCCATATGGTTTATTCAATTGATTCAGTGCACTTATAGTTCACTCCACGATAATAGTGTGTGTGCTAGTGCCTGTCTCACTCCCACAGTGGTAATAGCGACACAATCCATTTTTACCATTTAGGGGTGGATTCAGATTATACACTTTTTTTTTATACTGTAAATTTTGTAACTGTAACCTTTTCCAGGTTCTGGTCTCTCAAAATGCGATGGCATCTTGGGAGACCCTGTGAAAGTGTGCCTAGTCTGTGCAGTGCTGTACCCTACGCTAATACGCAACTAGTGTATGGTAGCGTTCAAAACATTCACCAATGCCAGGATTGTCAGGACAGGAGGGACAATAATAGTGGGTGTCACGCCTATATCCGCGCTTGCTGCAGACACAACATCTTTTTTGGGGGGCTCGTTGGGTAGGGGTACTCGGGAGGACATAAAGAAAATGCCTCTCATGCAGCCGGCTTACTGCATTTGGTTGGGGAAGGTGAGGTGGCACTGTCTGGAAACAGAAGGGCTCTGACAATCTCTTCCTGGAATTTAAGGAAGGATCCAGTCTGTCCTGAAGCTCTGCATAGCACATAAGTGTTCAGCAAAGCCAATTGAAATAAATAAACAGACACTTTCTTGTACCAGCATCTGGCCTTACGGGCAATTAGGTATGGCGCCAACAACTGGTCATTAAGGTCCACCCCTCCTATATTTTGGTTATATTCATGGACACAGAGGGGTTTCTCCACAACACCAGTCACCGTAGTAATTTGGACCGTCGTGTCTGCATGAAGGGAGGTAAGAACGGAAACATTCTTATTATCCCTCCACTTCATAGCGAGCAAATTATTACACTGCAAGCTGGCTCTCTCCCCCAGCCTAAGACGGGAATCTACAAGACGCTGGGGAAATCCCCGGCGCTTAGGTCGCATGGTGCCATATGCTCCAATCTACTGATCAAACAAGTGACTAAAATGTGGCACGCTCGTGTAATAATTGTCCACGTACAAGTGGTACCCCTTTCCGAATAAGGCTGAAACCAAGTCCCACACAATCTTGCCAGCACTTCCTATGTAGTCAGGGCAGTTTGTCAGCTCTACATGACCATCTTTTCCCTCGTAAACTATAAAACTACATGTATAGCCTGTGGCCCTGTCAGAGAGCTTATACATCTTGACCCCGTATCTGGCACGCTTGCTGGGAAGGTACTGTTTGAATGACAAGCGGCCAGAAAACTTAATCAGGGACTCATCAACGCAGACAACTTGATGGGGAGTAAACAAGTCTGCAAAACGTTGGTTGAAGTGGTTTACGAGGGGCCAAATTTTGAAGAGCCGATCGTATCCAGGGTGTCCACGAGGATGACAGAGTTCATTGTCAATGAAGTGCATGAACCAAAAGATCTGCTCGTATCATGCCCTGGTCATGGAGAGAACAAGGGCATATGGTGAATTGGGTCAGTGGACCAATATGACTGCAACTCACTCTTTTTAGTTATGCCCATGTTGAGGGAAAGGCCCAGAAAGAGCTTAAATTCGGAGACCGTAATTGGTCTCCAATCTCTGGCAAGGGAGGACTGGGGAATAGTGGCGATGTGTTGACCAGCGCACAAATTGCTTTGGTCCACAATAGATCTATAGAGATCTTCGGTGAAAAACAGCAAATAAAAATCAAGTGACGTAAAATCAACTGTTTCCACCTGAATGCCGGGTTGGCCAGTGAATGGGGGAAGTACGGGTGCTGCAGAAGTGGTGGGTTCCCAATTAGGATTGGCGAATGCAGCAGGAAGGGCACTATGGGCACGATGGGACTGTGTTCGTCTTCTTGGTGGCAGCAGGACACTACTTGTGCTTGCCACCTAACCAGCTTGAACTGCACTTATGGGACTCGCCACGTCACCACGTGATATTGCAGTGCTGGATGTACGACCAGGGTGTACTAGGCCGCTGGTGCTTGCCAGTTCACCAGCAGGAATAGCGGCGCTAGTACTGCTCTGCTCCATACGAGGGACCTGCGGTTCTTGCACACCAACAACAGAAGAAGAAGTTCGGGGTCTGGTACGCCTGACCTTGGCAGGGACCACAACTCCGTCATCAGAGCTATCTGTCATGGAGCTGCTGTCGTCTACAGGATTGTATTCCGAGCCTGAATATGACAGATGAGTGACTTCCTCTTCACTATCTGTCATGCTCAGAAACATGTAGGCCTCTTCACTAGTGTACCTTCGATTTGCCATTTTGGGCTCTAAATTTAGTGGTACACTAGTGAGACTCACAGGTAAAAAAGCTCCTGACTGTTAGCGACTGTATCAAAACGCTACCAAAAAAACTGTTAGTGATTGCAGGGATCAGGCCTGACTCTGTGAATGCTGCAGTTATGTGTGTTTAGTGTTTTGTAAGTGACAGTGATCAATCAATACTGCACTTGGGTGGGCTGAGCAGGGCTGGGCCAAGGGGCAAAATGCAGGTGCTAGCAGGTATCTGGGCTGATCCCACTAACACTGCGTTTTTGGGAACCCTAAACTGCTGGGGACGCTAGTATAGATCTGATCAGATATTGATCCGTTCAGATACTATACCACTAAGGGAGGTGTATACTGCGTGCGTGGGTGTTAGCGGTACTGGCGTTAACGTTACTATTTTTGTGTTTGGGATTATTTAATTTATTTATCTAATTTGGCTTTATTTGATTATACAGTATATAGTTTAATAGATAATTTTTCTTATATATATTTATTACACATTTTTATCCTAAATTTATGTAGATATATCTCTCTAACCTTTCCTAATATACACTGTTATCTAAGGGTTGCGCCCACACTTAAGATGGCGCTGTGTAACTCCCTTTGCGGGACTCAGAGCGAGGCTTGGTGTGTCTATTTATGGTGGTTGTTCAGCACACTGCCCGTTCCCCATTGAAAACGTTATTCTATGATGAAACGCGCCTGGGAGGTACATGCTGACGTCACCACGTCGCCCCACTGAGGAGAACGGGAGATTTTTATGTTGCCAGCCGGCTTCGTTTTTTAGCTAACATTGATCGTTTATTTGTAAGTGTTATTTCTTTATGCTATTAAATTTTATAAACGTTATTACGCTATTGGGATTTTTCATTTTTTTGGGACTGGTTTCATCTATACCATGGGAGTTATGGAACCTCCGGTTCAATGCTGCAGGTTTTATCCATTTATCCATTAGCCCCAACACATGCAGCTGGCGTTTGATCTGTTCGTTAGGATATCTGCTTTTTGATTTTGCTATTTGGTAATGAGGCCCTCTGTGTGATGTTGGTGCACTATATTCGTATCTTCACTGGTTGATGTTCCTTATATCCGTTGGGAATTTTTGCACTTATAATCTGCCATCTGGTAAGGAGGCCCTCTGTGTGGTGTTGGTCTTTATGTACTTTTCTCTGTTTCACAATGTGAGTGTCACTCCATTCTACATGCTATAATCTCTTGTGTGTCAGTATTACGCTATGTTATTTATCTTTTCTGGGATGATATCAACGCCAACCTGCGATTAAGTTGTATATAGATCTATCCTGCTGTGACTGGTTCGTATCAAGACCTTGGCAGGGTTAAAGCCACCTGTATATTTGGCTTACGTTCTGGTAAGCATGCCATTCATCAGTTGGGGATACACTTCGTATGTCAAGTCACTGAGTGCCAATATTTGAACTATTTGAATAATAATATTTTTTACTTTGGACTTTAATTAGCATATCACATAATTTTTGTGTTTTTGGGGTGGTCTATTCACCTTCTAATTCTCACGTTTTTTCACATAATTTTATTCCTATTGAATAATCACTCTTTTAGATTTATAATGTATTAGCGCAGCTTCTCTGTTTCCTATTTGTTTTGTGTTATCCCACAATAAGCTGCTGCTTATTTTAATTTAATTTGTCCTAGCGCAGTTTTTCTTCTTTATTGTATTCTTTCTGATATTATTACTGCAGCTGGTTTATATTATTCATATAATATTCATATATTGACATTTGAGTTTTAATGTTATTATGGATATTTTTTAATTCAAAGCCCAAAAGGTAGTCAATACTGAAGGTGTTTTTGAATTATATAAGGAAGATGAAAATGATTTGGGGGGTCTGTTCATGAGGTTAAAAAACTTTATGGTTTCTGAAACCCATACACAATAGGATATAGCTTATTTGGAGACCTATATAAAAAATTCTATGGTCCCTAGGAGTTTAAGATGGGAGATTTCCCCCCAAAGAGGTGATACCGAATTAGAGGAGTGGTTCAACTATTTCAACAAAGCGGGTTTATCACTCTTGCATTTTTTCATCGAAGGAAAGTCCACTAAATTGACTAAATTAGATACTGAGATAAAGGCTATTAAGGAGAAACTTGGTCCCAGTAAAGATAGTGACAAGTATAGGGAGAGATCACAGAATCTATTAAAAGTTCTTGAGAAAGAGGACAGAGATCAAAAGTTTAAGAAAAAGAAAAAATATAATTGTGATTTGAATGACTACCGTAACAATGTTGTTTTTGACTGGCAGAAGAAATTGATTGATGATTTGGCCAGTCAAGCCAATATTGAGATGGAGGTGTCTACACAAGGGTGTGGAGGGACCTCTGGCGTATTGTTGAGACCATCTCAGCAGCCCAAACCAAATACATCAAAAAAGGATCTCTCAGATTAACAAATCACAGAAAGGCTTGGGCCCCCAACCCTACCAGTCCCCCTACAGATCTTCAGGGGCTAATAAATTCAATAATGCACCACCCAACCACTCTGATAGTTTTGGTCCTCCTAGGTCAAATTACACACAAGGGGGAGGGGGGTTCCTCCAAACACCCCCCCCTGGATAGGTGGACATTATTCAGCGCCAAGAGGGCAAGGTTATCAAAATAACAACCGAGGTTATCATAATAACAACAGAGGTCGAGGTCAGAATGGCATTTATCCTGAGTGGTGGAAGCCCAGCCAAAACTATGACTCTTTTCGTAGACCATCCTATCAGGATTCTTATGATGCTGGTTGGGAGTACAATTTACCCACACAGAATAAGTTTTTCCCTCTGAGGGATAGAGGTGCCTTTGATGAGAGTCATCGAGAGGGCTCTGACCGGAAGTAGTAAACAAGGAAGGTATGCCACATCCCATAGTAGAGAAAAAGAACAAAGGGTTCCCCTTGGGTGGGATTTTGAGGGCATTACCATAAATAATACATTGTAGGTAAAAAAGGTAATTTTATTACAAAGTACAAAAACATGACAAAAAATACACCATGTAAAATTATTAAATCAAACACAAATGATACATACAAACAATTGCATCAAGGGCAACATGTTTGAGATAAAGAATACCACAACATGGCAAAGAAAACAGACCAATGGTATGGAATGAGGTAAGTCTCACTAAACCGACGCGTTTCGGAAAGTCCTTCATCAAGGTTTGACAAGTGAGAATTATCATCCAATGCAAATGTTATAAAGGCATTCAGGACATACAATCAGCTCTGCTGCGGTATCCCAGACCGTGTGCACATAGCGAAAATCCAATTGTGGGTAGGTGAAATACTATAGGTGATTCATATAAGAAGTACAGTCCCCATAAGTGCTGAAAAACGCCACGTCCAAGAATTTGGCGCAGCGCCTTTGCATGGGCTGGGGTCCAAGAGGATCTTTGGCCCTGGGAACTAGAGCCAAAGATGACACCTACAAGTTATAACATAGGGGAGGGGAGGAGGGCTCACAAAACACCATGCTGGCGGCCAAGCAGCTGACACTAAAAAGGAGACTTTAGCAGCCAAGAGCGCGGCGTGAGTGCATCATCCTCCTCCTCCTGCACACGAATATACAGTGAGTATGGCCCCCCTGCACCATACGAGCTTCAAAACTGAGAATACACCCAACCAGAATGGGCAGGGAACTTGGGGTTTTTCCAAACCCAACCAGGGTTTAAAAAGGCCGGTAGAAAAAAGCGAGGAACTAGAGGGGGGAGGTGCTTGCGAGCAGCAAAAGAGAGCCAGAGTGTAACGTGTAAAAGGATTTTTAATTTTGAGCACACAAACACTTACTGAGTCTGAGAAGGCAGTTTTAGATAAGGGCCTTAAGTTCGTGCCCCCTAGGAGCCTTGACAAGTTCCAAACATACATGGATGTGCATAAATTTGTGGGCAAGTTGAATATAAAAAGATATATGTGTAGTAATCCCATTACTAGTAACTGTTCTAATTCTGGAGAAATTGTACATTCAGAACTAGCTAATGCATCCTTATTTAACCCCCCTGGTGCCCTTGCTCCTTCATTGAAGGTTTTCAGGGATGTTATTTTGAGGGATCTCAAATTATTAGAGATTAAAAAAGCTAGGAATTCCAAAATGATTCAGGAAGGTTTGGATTTGCTGTGCAAAAATAAAGATTTGGTTATTCGACCCGCAGATAAGGGGGGTGGGATTATAGTTCTTGATCACAGCAATTATATGGCAGAGATGGATAGAATCCTTAGTGATGCTGATACTTCCCTTGATGCATTCCCACTTCCCTCAGATCCAAAAACTAGTTATCAAAAAGATTTGGAAAAGATTATTTCTAAGGGCCTTTCAATGGGCATTCTGAACAAAAGAGAAAGTTTATTTTTGGTTCCTAGAGCTCCTAGGACACCTACTATTTATTATTTGCCCAAGGTTCACAAGAACCCTATCTGCCCCATTGTGAGTGGTGAGTGGCATAGATTCAATCACATCCCAGGTGGGCAGATATATTGATTTTTACCTTCAGCCTTTAGTTCAGAATATGCCATCGTATATAAAAGACTCACGACAGGTGATTCATCTTCTTTCAGGAATTAATATCAAATCAGGTTTATGGATGGTGACTGCTGATGTCACCTCCTTATATACCGTAATTCCTCGTGGTTTAGGTCTGGATGCAGTAAGAGGTTTTCTTGTTAGAGATTCAGGTCTGCCTATGCGTCAGATATCCTTTATTATTAAAGTTTAATTTTTAAAAAATTGATACACTGCCAAACATGAGGTATACAGATAAGTGGATACCCCCTTCACCACATCCCGACAATAATTTTTGGAGAGATAAACAAAAGAGACCTTGGGATTGTACGGGTGAGGGGGAGAGTGGAAGTAAATTACCTAAGGAGTAAGGAGGGAAGGGGGGGGGGTTTGAAAGGGATAATATGATTGGTAATACAGGTACCCAGGAGTAATAAAAAATATACTTTATTAGAAATATACAAAAGAAATATTTAAAACAGTGAACAGTTCATACAAAATATCTAGACCATATACATGAGTGTTTTAATCAAGGAAAACATGCATATATGTGGTACTTGAGAACCCAACATGTTTCGGATAAAAAATGCAATTCCTTCTTCAGGGGTTTCCTGTAAGGATATTGTATGATCTGGGGGGGGTACATAGGTAGAATATACCAATCATTAGTACGCATATACAGTATACATTATACATATAGCTATAAATGGTAGGTCATAGGAGCTTATAAGGGCAAACAATCATGATAAGAACTTGGGAAAACGAGAAATATATGTGTATTTGTATATATCATAAGGAAGAGAAAGGACTTACTCGTTCACAGAAATGTGTGCATATCCCGGGCCGGACTGTAACTTGGTAGCTTAACAGATGGTGCTCCAAATCCTAGTCACCACAGCATCAGTTACGCATTGTGTCTAAATATATATAGCCACATATAGGCTTATATAGTGAAAGCCAAGGGCCAAAGGTTGGATGAAATTTCTGTAGTGATAATAGTGGGGGATCTTAGAGCCTCCCGGGTGCGTCAAACACGGGAATTCACCAGCGTCCACAAGGAACAGCAAGGAGAGGAAGGGGGGAATGTACAGCCCTAAATATAAATATAATATGATATAAGTATCAGAAAGTAAATTGATGGACAGAGTACATCAACACATACAATAGTCAATGTGCGAATGAGTATATATGCGTCTACATGCGTCTATGAGTATATGAGCGTCTATCTGGGCCCTCCTATCGTGCCAGAATAAATCATGGAGAAGAAATATAACCAACAGATATATATAAAATGGTATAGTAAGTAAGGTATGGGGAGGTAGCAATGGGGTTCGCTCTATGATATGTACAATCCATTTAAACAAGTGTGTTTGCACAGTGGATTATCATTACCAAGTTCTTATCATGATTGTTTGCCCTTATAAGCTCCTATGACCTACCATTTATAGCTATATGTATAATGTATACTGTATATGCGTACTAATGATTGGTATATTCTACCTATGTACCCCCCCAGATCATACAATATCCTTACAGGAAACCCCTGAAGAAGGAATTGCATTTTTTATCCGAAACATGTTGGGTTCTCAAGTGCCATGTATATGCATGTTTTCCTTGATTAAAACACTCATGTATATGGTCTAGATATTTTGTATGAACTGTTCACTGTTTTAAATATTTCTTTTGTATATTTCTAATAAAGTATATTTTTTAGTACTCCTGGGTACCTGTATTAGCAATCATATTATCCCTTTCAAAAAAACCCCCCTCTCCCCTCCTTACTCCTTAGGTAATTTACTTCCACTCTCCCCCTCACCCGTACAATCCAAGGTCTCTTTTGTTTATCTCTCCAGATATCCTTTATTATGGAGCTTCTTGAATATGCAGCTTCCCATAATTATTTTTGGTTCTCTAACCAATTTTTTTGCCAAAGTCGTGGAGTGGCTATGGGGGCTAAATATGCCCCCAGCCTGGCCAATTTGTTCATGGCCAAGTGGGAGGAGGATGACATTTATGCCCACAGGAGTTCCCATCTCATCCTGTGGGCTAGATATAGTGATGACATCCTCCTCCTTTGGGATGACGATGGTCAAGAATTGCACGAGTTTATGTCCTCTCTTAACTTGAATGATCATGGTATTCATCTCAATTTTGAAATGAGTTGATCTCAGATACATTTTCTGGACCTAACTCTAACTATTAATGATGGTGTTTTGTCTACATCTACTTTTTTTAAGACCACTGATCGCAATTCCTACATCTCATTGGATAGTTGCCATCATCGCCCCTGGCTCAATTCAATACCAAAGAGCCAATATATGAGATTGCATAGGAATTGTTCAGACTCACGGGTATTTTCAACCCAGGACAACACCCTTACTGGTAGATTTCTTGAGAAGGGCTATACTATGGATGTCCTGTTACCTGTGCTTAATGAGGTGCAGGGGGTGGACAGGGAACAATTACTTCAGGTTAAACCCCGTAATAAACATCCAGGTCATGATATAGGAGTACCCTTTATTACTACATATTCTCTTCAGCATAAGAAGTTAAAACAGATAGTTTCCAAACACTGGCATATTGTCAACAATGATAGAATTTTATTATGTATTATTTATTTCAGGTACTTATATAGCACCGTCAATTTACGCAGCACTTTTACATATACATTGTACATTCACATCAGTCCCTACCCTCAAGGAGCTTACAATCTACGGTCCCTAACTCACATACATATACTAGGGACAATTTAGCCAGGATCCAATTAACCTACCAGCATGTCTTTGGAGTGTGGGAGGAAACCGGAGTACCCGGAGGAAACCCACGCAGGCACAGGGAGAACATGCAAACTCCAGGCAGGTAGTGTCATGGGTGGGATTCGAACCAGCGACCCTTCTTACTGCTAGGTGAGAGTGCTATTTAGGGGGGCTCCTTCACTTAGGAACAGAGTGGCCCCTAACATTTTGGATCCTTCAACCATGAAAGTGACCTTTTTTGACCAGCTAACAGGATTTTATCAATGTAGGAGGTGTTGTGTGTGTGCTCTCTAAATAGTTGTACACACAGGAGAACCTAGACTTTTGTGCCTACAAGTACTTGTGAGATGCACACCATTACCCCATTTATCACTTGTTCTACTGTGGGTGTGGTGTATGTGCTGCAAACGCCCTCTCCAAGTTAGGCTCAATGAGCATATTACCAACATTAAATCTGGATTCAGAAATCATTCGGTGTCAAAACATTACCATTTAGTACACAACAAAGACCCCTCCAATACCCTTTTTTAGGGATTGATAAATATAGGCCCAATTGGCGGGGGAGCTCTATGGTGCGAGAGATTTCTAAGATTGAAATGTCTTGGATCCATAGAGTTAGGACATATGTACCCTATGGATTAAATATAAATGTAGACGTTAATGCTTTTATTGATAATTCTTAGTTTTCTTCTTACTGTACACTTGCTCTGAGTTTTGCAGGTGGGTTTTTTAGTTTTTTTAGTTTTTGTTCTAGCCGTCCTTCTTTGGATTTGTCACTTACCAACTTGTGGATTTATTTTTGGAAACAAAATTTTTTTTTAGCTTTTTTAGATTATTTGTCAATTAATTGCCCAATTAAAATATTAGCTTATTATAGCTTTCATGAGCCAACGATTAGTATCATTAAATTATTTTATTTATTTATATTTAATCATATCATTTAGTGGTTTTAATATTATTACAAAATAACATTTTTTTAAATTTATTTACATTATTTGTGGCCTAATTAGCCATTGATATATGTATTTTCACTGTTCATTATGATACACTGATGTATTGACACAATTTCTACTGTCCACTATTATGTTTACGTTTATTCTGATTGGTGCGATAATATGTGTCTCTACCAATCGGATACTTGATGATAGATGTCACGCATCAATTTGATCACTCTCCCATGCATGTTATGGTTTGCTTAACGTTACTATTTTTGTGTTTGGGATTATTTAATTTATTTATCTGATTGGATCAGATATTGATCCGTTTAGATACTATACCACTAAGGGAGGTGTATACTGCGTGCGTGGGTGTTAGCGGTACTGGCGTTAATGTTACTATTTTTGTGTTTGGGATTATTACATTTATTTATCTAATTTGGCTTTATTTGATTATATATAGTTTAATAGATAATTTTTTATATATATATATATATATTTATTAGACGTTTTTATCCTAAATTTATGGAGATATATCTCTCTAACCCTTCCTAATATATACTGTTATCTAAGGGTTGTGCCCACACTTAAGATGGCGCTGTGTAACTCCCTTTGCGGAACTCAGAGCGAGGCTTGGTGTGTCTAGTTATGGTGTTTGTTCAGCACGCTGCCTGTTCCCCATTGAAAACGTCATTCTATGATGAAACGCATCTGGGAGGTACGTGCTGAAGTCACCACGTCGCCCCATTGAGGAGGGCAGGAGATTTTTATGTTGCCGGCTGGCTTCGTTTTTAGCTAACATTGATCATTTGTAAGTGTTATTTCTTTATACTATTAAATTTTATAAACGTTATTACGCTATTGGGATTTTTTCATTTTTTTGGGACTGGTTTCATCTATACAATGGGAGTTATGGAACCTCCGGTTCAATGCTGCGGGTTTTATCCATCCATCCATCCATTAGCCCCAACACATGCAGCTGGCGTTTGATCTGTTCGTTAGGATATCTGCTTTTTGATCTTGCTATTTGGTAAGGAGGCCCTCTGTGTGGTGTTGGTGCACTATATTCGTATCTTCACTGGTTGATGTTCCTTATATCCGTTGGGAATTTTTGCACTTATAATCTGCCATCTGGTAAGGAGGCCCTCTGTGTGGTGTTGGTGACTGGAGTTTTTTTTACTGGTCTTTATGCACTTTTCTCTGTTTCACAATGTGAGTGTCACACCATTCTACATGCTATAATCTCTTGTGTGTCAGTATTACGCTATGTTATTTATTTTTTCTGGGATGATATTAACGCCGACCTGTGATTAAGTCGTATATTGATCTATCCTGCTGTGACTGGTTTGTATCAAGACCTTGGCAGGGTTAAAGCCACCTGTATATTTGGCTTACGTTCTGGTAAGCATGCCATTCATCAGTTGGGGATACACTTCATATGTCAAGTCACTGAGTGCCAATATTTGAACTATTTGAATAATAATATTTTTTACTTTGGACTTTAATTAGCATATCACATAATTTTTGTGTTTTTGGGGTTGTCTATTCACCTTCTAATTCTCAAGTTTTTTCACATAATTTTATTCCTATTGAATAATCACTCTTTTAGGTTTATAATGTATTAGCGCAGCTTCTCTGTTTGCTGTTTGCTTACCTGATGCTGCCTGGGGCAACGCAGACCCTATCTGACCCTAAAACTTAACTTATATCAACGCCGGGCGATCAGGGGGTTAAACTTTTATTAGGTAATAAACGGCCGGTGCCCTGAAACTATAAAAAACAAACTAACTAACCAGCGTCACCCCTAACAGTTATACTGTGAAAGGGTTAACTAGGGGGCAATCAGGGGATTAAAACCTTTATTAGGTAGTATATGGGGGTCCCTGACGCTATAAAACGCTGACAGCCAATCTAAATACTTACCTCCCTAACTAGCGTCACCTGTGACACTAATACAGCGATCAGAAAAATGATCGCTTAATGACACTGGTGACAGGGGGTGATCAAGGGGTTAAAGCTTTATTAGGGGGGGTTAGGGGGTATCCTAGACCTAAGGCGGGCTACCACTAACTGCCCTACTACTTATAACTGTCACAAACTGACACCAATGCAATAATCAGTAAAAAAAAAAAATGCTATTGGTGTCACTGTGACAGGGGGTACAGGGGGGTGATCGGGGGGTGACGGGGGGTGAAAAGTGTGCCTAGAGTGTTCTACTGTACGTGTGGTGTTGGTGCACTTACTTGATGTCTTCTCTCCTCATCGCCGGAATGAAAAAGACCGACTTGAGGAGAGATGACATCACTTCCTCTGCCGCTCTTTACATTACAGAGGCAGAGGAAGATTGTCATTTATTGGGAGCGATGGGGTGGCCATGAATGAGTGGCCTCCCCCTCACCTCGGATCTCTCCCCTAACAATGACGACCGCCTCGGGCACCGGGGGGCACGATGCGCCCCCCGCCCGCGGGAGGCAGAACACGTACCAGGTACGTGATTTTGCCTGCCCGTGCCATTCTGCCGCAGTATATCTGCGTTAGGCGGTCGGCAAGTGGTTAAATTGTTTAATGCAGTGCACTCTGTTCTTCTTTATAATGCTAGAAGAATGAAGTTGTTTTGCTGCTCATATTCACACAGACTTCTCACAAACTTCTTTCTTTATTATTTCTCGTGATTTCATCAATATAATATTTTTATTTGTCACATCTCCCGAAAAATTTTTTGGGATGTTTTTAGATTGAATAATTTTTTTTAGGATTTTTTTTAAAGCCTGATCTTGTGTTTTTTTTTTTTACACCAGAATATTTTTGGGTGTGTTTTGTGTGTCAAGTTACCACAACACGATTATTATCTTGTATTATTTATTAATCTCAAGGAGATTGTTTGGTGTTGGTGTCTCTTGTTAATTTGACATTGTATTTTTGAAATATACCTGCCTCCTCACAAACAAACTGTCCTTTTTGAAGGAAAATCATGAACAGCAGCAGATGACATGTATATCCCCAGGCTGTGGTCATACAAGAGCCTGCATCTTTTCCCAGACCAGATTGAACCCAGGCCATCACTCTCTGGTCTTGCTTACACATTTCCTTCCCGGCTGTGGCTCTGGTGTTGGAGGAGTGGCAGGAGGAGGAATAGGACCTGGAGGAGGAGGAGGAGGAGGACCTGGAGGAGGAGGACCATGGATGAGCTCACAAATGTGGCTTTTGCATGTGAGTTGGCTCCTCAACCCCTTATTTAGTGCTTCTAAAATGATAAACTCACATAAGAGGTGTTGGCCCTCCTCCATTTGCAGCATTTGCATGCTGTTAGGTCAGAAACATCCTCTGAAACACTGTGAGGTGTTCTGAGGGCCTCAGTAGCCTTCCAAAATAGGCCAATTGCCTAATCTGTGCTTCCCAAACAACAGTGAACAGCTGATGGTTAACCGAGAACTTTGTCTTTTTTTGCTTACTACATGCTTTTAAATTGTGAGTACCTCTCTGCTTGTTTTAATAAACTTTTTTAAAATGATCTTACACTATCGGCACCCTTTCTCTTTTTATGTGACACACCGCGATCCTGAGACGGCCAGAGATTGCATAGTGGCATAGACTGTGATTGCCGATACCCCAGCAGGGGTGAAGTGAGCTGGTGAGTGGCTGCACATTTAGAGCACAGGATTTCACTACCAAAAAATTGAAAGCACGAACATCACATGAATTAATTTGTTCTGAGAAAAAAAAAAGGACTTTTATATATACTTATTTGATTGCACATGTGCACTTTAATAGGATGAATCTGCATGTATAGTTGATTATTCCAATTTACCTTTGTATTCCATCAACCCCACTCCCCTCTCCCCCCCCCCCCCACCCCATCCCACTTTTTTCCCCTCCCCAGGGTTGCACTGGCACAAACATTCCATACATTAAGAGCAATATGGCACATATGATTTAAATAGTAGCACAATTCATGTTTTTTGATTTTTTACTTCATGAATTGAATATAGCACATACAGAGGATATCATAGAGTTTTGTAGAGGAACAGCGCCATACCCTTCTCTCAAACTAACATTCCTGAGGATCTCCCACTTTCTTCAATCATCTAAACTTCCCAATATGACCAAAATACCTGAACTGATACACAACTTCTATACACACACGACTTACCCAAAACATGGTATCTCCACAATGTACTCTGCATTGAATGATGATCGGCCCTACTCCCAAATACCATCTCTCTCAAAATGGTCAGAAGAACTAAATATTACTATTACTCCCAATATGTGGACACGTGCCTTTAAACACACCTTCTCAGCTTCCCACTGCTCTAACCACTGGGAATCATATCAAAAAATGATACACAGATGGTATCTTACACCCTACCATCTCTCCAAATTCTTCCCAGGACATCCCTCTACATGCTGGAGAACATGTGGAAGCACTGGTACACTAACACACATCCTATGGTTTTGCAGATCTATAAGCTCGTTCTGGAAACAAATATTTACCATAATCTCCAACATATCTCAGGTAACAACGCCTCCTAATCCCTCGTTAGCATTATTACATCTGGGCATTGAACACGAGTAGTAATAGTGCATCTTCTACTCACAGCAAAACTAAACATCGCCAAACTCTGGAAATCTACAGATTCTCCTTCCATTGCCAATACAATTACTGATCTGAACCTTCAGTGTGAAATGGAGAACCTAGTATCTAGGAAGAATCTAACTATGGGAAAATTTTCGTTTAACTGGTCTGCCTGGCTTACACATCCAAAATGCTCTGTATCATTATAATGTACTCACTATTTCCCAACTTCCCCTTAGCTCACTTTGTCTTCTTTATTCTCTTATCCACACTCATACTATGAAATAATAACTCATTAAGCTGGTTGGTGCTACTCCCTACCCTTCACCCCCCCTCCCCACCCCTCCCATCTGGAGCCACTCTGTTTCTTTGTTTGCATTAATAAGCATGATCCACCACTGTTTAGCCTCATTTGTAAAACTACCTATGCTATACTTACAACTTCTTTCTCCGTTATGGACTCATTTACTCCAGTCGGAACATCCAACATGCTGTAACAACTGCATTTTCTTCTTTGTTAATTTTACTGAAAATTTTAATAAAGAATTATTGAAATAAAAAGATGTAACACTGCATGAAGGTATAAGTCCAGCTCCTCCCTCCTGCTGGGGGAGGCTGAACAAAAGGACGTCTCTGAACATCCCGAAGGTCAGGGCGAATGTGGTGGCTGACAGCTTCCGACTGAGCCTGGGATCATTCAACTTTGACAAGCACTGAGACGTCCCCCCGGTGTACCTGCAGAAGGAGAGGCTGTCATTGGGACCAAGACCGGGTCAGGGAGGGTCGAGGGTGAGCGAACTTTCCAAAGTGTGACTCTGGTCTGGATGTCCGAACTGTTGCAGTTAAGGAGAAGACCAAAGAATGCAGCTGGGAAATGGCCCCAGAGATGGATTGCAGGGATGTCTGCTGGTGCTGGGCCAAAACAGCTCTGCCTTCCTGGCCGTAGCAGGAAAGGGAATATCCCTGTTTCTCAGCTCAGAAATGCATTTGGGGATGGTCTATCCCCTGAGGGACTGTATGCTGCCGAGCTCTGAGCCCGTGGAGGGTGACAGAGGGGCAGGTGTGAAGTTCTCACTGCCGGCCTGCAGCATGGCTCCGGCTAGGCGGTGGTGCTCGTGTTAAGAGGTGTCATAGTGGTAGTAGTGGTAAAGAGAAGACTCAGAGAGGAGGAAAAAAAGGGAGAAGAATAGGAAAAAGAATGATAGGCGTAGACAGGAGCTGACAGTGTTCTGTTGTGGCAGAACAATGTAGAGTGAGAATTTAGAAAACTCAGAAGAGTGCGAGGCGACGAAGGTAGGCCAGGAGGTGACTGGCTAGATAACCGATAGCTTGGGTGCCTATTTGTGGCGATCACAAACCTGAAGACCAGAACCCAAGGGTGTACTGGAGCGTGAAATTAAGTCTGGTACGGCCTACGCAGGAATGTTGCGGTCTGTATTGGGTGACGTATGCTCGGCGTGCTAACACTTGCACTGCCAGCAAGCCTACTGTTAAACAACCTTGTCTGCGTGGTGAAGGGTCCCCCCTCGAAAAGCGAGTGTCATGTATAGACATATGTGACAGAAACTAACGCCTGGAGAGCACGTCCAATTATGTATGTGAACTAACGGTATAGTGAAAGGGTGCTGCAGAATGATGTGATAGAGAAACCCATGAAATATGCACCTGACTAATGCTCTAGTAGTGAGGTCCTGGTTAGGATCGAACTCAGTTGACCAAGAACACCTGCAATAGGGGTGACATAAGTGCAGCAAGACTCCTTACTCCCCCTTTTTTCTTATTTGTTTGTCCCCCTTGTATGCGACTAGCCCTGGTGAAAATGCAATCATTGCACGTTTTTTTTTTGTTTTTTTGGAGGAAATATGTCCAACCTGGTACAGGATGGAACCTAAACTCGACTGACCTGAGGGAGAAAGACAGATGGAAAATAATGAGTGGCTCGTATGAATGCCAATGGAGACGAGAGGCCGATTAAGTGCCACTAAAATGAAGTGTGGCTGTGTGAGTGCCACTGAGTGTGCTTGCAGCGATAGCTAAGAGTTTACACTGAGATGCATGTTTTGCAGCGATTGCAAATGGGTAAATGCTGAGATGCGTTTATTTGCAGCGATTGCAAAATGGGCAACTGCTGGGATGCATGTATTTGCAGCGATCGCAAGGAGTTTATCTTGAGACGCATGTTTGTAGCAAACGCAATGGGTATATGCTGAGATGCGTGTTTTGGCAGCAATTGCAAGATGCAAATTTTTGCAGCATTTGCAAGAAAGGTGCCTACTGATAGGCGTAAAGAAAAGGATAGTGAAAATTGAGTGTGGAATACTCGTGATGCGAAGCATTGTGCCACCAAGGTGAATAGGCTTGAATCAGAGTGATGCATATGGCATGAAAGTAATATGAATCGGTGAGTAAGATGACATAACAGCAAATCTATTGTAGGGTATGAGGGTGAGCGGTATGAATCAGTGCAGGATGTGTCTGATGCGAACCGTCGTGCCACTGACTCGACTAGGTTTGAATCGGACTAAGGTAGGTATGCAACGTATCTGACATGAATCTGTAGTAGGGTAAATGAAATTGGTTGAAAAGTATGAAGTGAAAGCGATAAGAATTTGTTAAAGAGTGTATGCTACCCCTTACTCTAAACCAAACCCATACCAAGCACCCAACCCCCCAGGCTAATTCAGTGCAGACAAGACGCCAGGTGGGTCTAATTACCACCTCAATCTGCCACAGAACCCGTGCAAAGAATACATGCTCATCTCCAAATGGATGAGAAGGCAACCCCATAGACTGTGAATCCTATGAGCAACAAAGCGTGTATCGAGTGAAATCGGACAACGACCGACGATCACTCGGAGGCTTGGATCTACAAATGAAACGTATGTTTGTGGCATGGGACGACAAGCAAGGCTGAGGGGACATACAAATCTACTACACCTGTGCCGAATGATGTTGGGACATGAATGACAACAACTAAGGCAGCTAAGAATGAAAGGGATGCAGAATAGGAAACATAACGAATTGTAACATTGCGTATGAATGGAAAGGTACAAACCCTACCTGCAACAGCAAGCGAGAACTGCCGATGAAGAGCACGTACGAGGAAGATGCAAGATATATGTAATGGAACAGACTCACGAACACGAGGTGAGCGATGTGTAGTATCGCACACTGGAGCCGACAGAGTGCAAGGGCGAGCGACCAGCTTAAATACCCACTGGGCTCCTCCCATAAATTTAGGCCACCATACTGGCCTTCTAATATATATATATATATATATATATATATATATATATACATATATATATATAATTTTTAAAATTTTTAAATTTTTTTTTACTTTGGGATAGAGTAAACGTAGGGTAGGGGCTCTGCCAGAATCCTGTTATTGCATGTGCCCCCACTGGGCTGATCACCACTCACCTATTGTTCTAGAGAAGCAAAAACAAGTGAGTGGAAAATTTTCCCAACGGGATGGGAAATCTCTTCTTTGACAGTCATCACTATTGGAAGACCTCACTACACCTCCAGCTCTGGTGAGGACTGTAAAATTGTGAATTTCCTCTTACTTTCTGTTCTTGTGACAATGGTCACAGTGCAGCAAATCTCTTCTCTTCTATGTCCATAAAAAAATGTGTAGCGCACGACCCCTGTAGGAGCTGCAGTTTCTGTGTTCTATCTGTAAATCACATTTACCACCTAGCCTATCGCAGCCCATAGAAATCAAAACAATCCATATTGTACTTTTCTCTTGCTTTTATTGGTATAACATGAACTGGGATAGGAAAAGGGTTTTCTGAGATGCTCTTTTGTTGCTTCGTAATCTTTCCTTTGTCTCTCATGCAAAGATTTAGAACATTGCGGATAATGAAAAGTCACTCTGAAATAACTTCTCATTGGGAAGATGGGAGTAGTCTGGTCCTTGAGAACAATGAAAGTGAACAGCAAAGAGCCACTCTGAATAACTCTTTGCACATAGACTTAGGTAGATTTACTAGAGAATACATAGGCTATTGTAGTAAAGAGTCACTCTGAATAACTTCTTCACCTGTAGACATTTTTTAGAACAATCTGTATCTCTATTTGTGCACGGAGCTCTACCGCCGCCTTTTGATGACTACTTCCCGTCTGTACAGTACTTCCAAGTTGAGCTAAGGAAGAGATTACTCTGAATAATTCCTCCCGCCTGACTGATTGGAATCCCGGGGTATTGTTGAACCCTAAGTCACAGGCCATCACCACCTGTCTCACTGACTTGCGTATGAACATCCCTCAGCCTCTGGTAGTACCGTTCCCCTGGGCTTTCACTCACTTGATCAACAGTCCATGTGCCACTCACAAATGATCGATCGCCCAGTTTTCTTCCGCTTAGTTGCTACTTCTTCCGAATGGTTTCTCCATCCCTTCTCTCCAGTCTGGCAGGCTCCCTTCCCCACAGGGGCATCCAGAGACACCAGCGACTACATGCTGTGTGGTGTCACTAACTCCTCTCCTCTGTGTGGCCTGGTCCCCCCCTCCTTCCCCGTAGGCGGGGCTCTGCTTGGCTCCCCGCAGGGGGCCCTCTCTCTCTTCTCTCCCTCTCTGGAACTCCCCAGCAGCATGTGACCCCAGCTTACATGGGAGTCCTGCCTTCTGCCAAACAAATTAATGATTGGCCAGAATTCACACATGAGCTGCCTGTCACTCAGATCCCAAGTCCAACCTCTCTTCCAGAATCATTTCCACTGAAAGCAAGAGGAGGCATCTCTGGGTCCAAGCACAAGTGGCCACACCCTGCACTACACTGACACTCCCAGTTCTCAAAATAAACCAGGCCTGGAATCACAATGCAAGCCTGCCCAAATTTACCTGAAACCGTACTTTGTCATTTAAACTCAGAAAGCTCACCTACATGAAAGTAGGTGACCGCTACAAATGGCTAAAGGTCTTTTTTAACATTTTAACCATGAAAACCTTGACATTGTAACCCTACCTAACTGTCAGTAGTTATATACAGTATGTTTTATTAAACTACAAGAAAAAAAAGGGAAGATTTGACTTTATGACAAAAAATGCTTGTTGCTCTACAAATAGTTTGATATGTGACAAGTTGATATTCATGTGAAAATGGGCCTAAAACTGGCAGTGGCCAGGCACTAGATAAAAAGTGGTTAACAAAAAAATGTATTTTTAACTATAACATTTAAACAGTCTTAATCCAAGTAATTGCCTAGGTGTGTAATTATATTTATGGTAGGTATCATGTGTACCATTCCTATGAGGAATTTGTACCATTCCTACGAGAAAAGCGATATTATTTAAACATGTAAAAGACCTGTAGATAATATTCTTTGGTCTACAGTGTATGAATGTGTTCCAGGGTATCCTTCAAAAACACAACTGCAAAAAAAAAAAAAAAATTGGAAACACAGTCCTAGTGTATTTAATTATACAGTATTCATAGAAGGTTACAAAAAGAGTTTGTGACACAATCAGTGGATGTGTTTGACATTGTAAGGTATGAAAAATTTTTCAACTGCAAAATACAGATAATATTGATGTAAAATGATTATTATGAGGCTTCATACAAGGTAAATACATTTAAAGGGACATAATGAAATGCAGTTACAGTGTCTCCGTGTTTTTTTTAGGACTTTTGTCAAGAATAGGGATGAGTGTAGAAAGTGATTTTTTTTAGACATTGATTTTGCAAAAATGTCATCATTGTAGAAAGTGTGGTAAAACAGAAATTCATAATTTAGCCTATAAAGCTGTTTTAGGTAAAGTGTGTGTGTTAGTTGCTTTATAATTCCTATCTTATTTTTTTTCTGATGGTTTGTTTTCTTTCTGTGAAAAAAATCCTAACCTAATGAGGCTATTCAAAGGCCTAGATAATTGGGATAGTAGAAAGCAGGAAGCATAACCCTCAAAAACTAAATCCCACTGCACCCTAAAAACAACCCATGGTCAGATCTAGGGGGGTGCTGGGGAGGGGTGCCCCCCCCTAGATTTCAGGTGCGCCCCCTTACAGCCATCAACTCCCTCCCTCCTGCCTGAGCCCATGTTCCATAAGGTCTGTGGGGTGGGAGGCTGTACAAAAGGATTGCCACTACCCTCCTTTAGGCTGGGTTCTCACTATCTTTGCAGACACAGTCACAGGTCAAAACAGGGGTCTGGAGTGTCCCCGTTCACCATTTCAGGTCCAATTTCAGCCCAAATTTTTGGCTGAATTCGGACCTGAAATGGACAAAAAGACGCACAGGGCTCCTGTGCAAACTCGAACCGGAGCCACAGTGGAGATATGTGAACCGGCTCCATAGAGAGTCGGTCAAAATCTCCTGCTATTGCGAATTGGATGCGGGGAACCCGCAACAGTGTGAACCCAGCCTAATATGAGATCATCTAAATTATAATAGGTGTCATCCCTGCCTGCCCGCAAAGTAAGCTAGCCGGCTGGGCTGGGACTCAGAAGATCCTTGATTGATGTCAAGAGGGAGGAACTTCAGAGAGAACTGGGCTTCAGCTACCCATTGGCTGATTGGCTGAGAAGGCAGCAGGAGGTGGGCTGCACCTCCTCCCACTTGTCCATCGCTGTAAACAAGTTATGCTGCAGGCTTACTGTGTTGGTGCATCAGCTCTGCAAGCTGCTGCAGTGATTGAGGTGAGGGAGAAGCAGGCGAAAAGGTGTATTGCCCAAACAGTAATTATTTGGAAGCTACTGGAAGTACCTGTAGAATGCATAGACTGTGCTCCCCCCACTCCTTTCATTGTAATGCCACCTATATTGCTGTCCTTTTAACAGGGTTAAAGTAATCTTAGACCTGTGCAGCATAGGTGTAAGCTTACTGTGTCACATGTTAAGAGGACAGCAATATGAGTGGCTTTACAATTAATGTTATTAGGCTAGGTTCAAACTAACCAATGCTCTGAAAAGCAATACACAGTGGACTGCTTTTTAAAGTGCAGCTGAGCAGCCATGGTTGGGCATTGAAAAGGCGATACTGCCACATCCTGAATGCGTGTGTGTGTTTTCTCTTTCACCAAACAGCAGTTTATAATGGGGATAATGTGCCTCAACTGAAATCCAAGAGTTTTTGTTCACCGTTGCAGCGTGGCCCTATTGATTTGAATAGCTGAGTTTGATAGGCGATGCCACTAGTTGACTTACCATGCCACATTATATTTGCCACAGCATGTGAAGAGCCTCCTTCAGCTGTATTTTAGACTTTAGGTGGGAGGCCAGGGTGCAGTGAAACTGCAGCTTAGCCACCCATTTTTACCACCCTCTGGCCACCTATGTGAATGGGGCTTTAAAGTGGTTGTAAACCCTTTACAACCACTTTTTACTACAGGCAAGCCTATAATTAGGCTTACCTGTAGCTACACTGAATATCTCCTAAACCTGCACAGTTTAGGAGATATCCCTGTATTTGCATGTGCTGACATCATCGGAACATGCACACTTAAGCAAACTGAAGCAACGGCACGTACGTACAGTTAGACTGTGCCATTACCGGTGGCTCCCACGTGCATGCGCGGGAGTGATGTTATTGTGGCTCCAGCCAATTACATCGCTGGAGCCGCGATACCTTGAAGTAACCCCCGGGAGCGATATAGGCCGTCGGAGCGGTAAACAAGGACTGATGCGGGGGCTTTGATCTCAGGTAAGTAATTCATAATGAGCAAGTATGCTATGCATACTTGCTCATTTTGCCTTTGTCTTACAAGGTTTTTTTTTGGATTTTTTTTTAGGTTTTACAACCACTTTAGGGGCCAGTTCACACCAGAGCAGGATGCATGAAATCCATGTTCTGCATGCTTTTCCCACACCACATTTAAAACACACTTCAGTTGCCATCTGCCGTGGGTGTCAATGTTAACTTAACAACACCCAAAACACAGGTTGCACATGCTTTTACTGTACGTGCACTGGATTGCATAGTACATTAGTACCATGCGATCCAGTTACTGTGTGTTTTAGAAAGTAGTGCATGCACCACTTTTGCTGTGGTCCAGTGAGATTTGGGCTGAAATTGCACTGTACCTGGATCACTTGTGAATGACACAGGTATGCACAGCGTGTTCCTGTGCGATTCGTGGTGGGAACCAGCCCTAAAGAGGGCAAAATTGTCAGCAATTGCTGACCCTTTAAAGAAACGTAGATGATGATGCTTTTTATGCTCTGCACTCTCCTGACCCCTGCACTCTCTACAGTACATATTCTTGACCTCTGCACTCTGTGCATTACCCACTCATGAGCCTTGCCCCTCTATACAGGTAACATTGAATTATGTGTCCAGTTCAGCTTTTGGGAAATGACAAGGACAATGCATTTTTTGTCAAGATCAACAGCTATTTTCTGTACTTTAAAAATGATTCTTTATTCTGAGGTTTATGTGTATCTGTGGGACTGTCACTTGTGACATAGAAAGTAGTCATATTTTGTGGGTACTACTGACCCCTGAACTCTGCCTCACTTGGTACTGTGCCCCTGAACTCTTCCTCACCTACTACTGACCCCTGAACTCTGCCTCACCTACTACTGACCCCTGTCCTCCGCCCTGCTGTCCCCTGTACACTGTCCCTCTGACCTCCCATCTTCTACCCCCTGACATTTTTTATCGCACTCCCACATCAGACAGGCTAATCTGTTGACTGCCATCTCAGAACTTTTGGTAAAATGTGGGGGGGGGAGAAAATTCTCAATTTCCCTAATCCCCTGACATGAACTTCCTTAGGGAAGTAAGAAGTTTTAAGCTCTCCAGACATGCTAAAGCTGATTTACTAAGGGAATTGAGAATCTTTACTGAGTAAATTGTATGAATATTCTCAATTATCTAATAATGTGAAAAGCAAATACCTGTTATATATGAAATATGTAAACAGGAATTTGCTTTCCACATAGTTGGATAATTGATGTGAATATTCCCACAATTTATTGAAAGAAGATTTTCAGCTCCTTTAGTAAATCAGCCATATTTTTGCTGCTCAATTTTTTTCTAATTTTCCAAAAAACTGAAGCTGGAAGTAAATATGTCTTATTGCACAGCCTAAAACCCTGAACAAAAAAAGTGGTGTTACTTTTTATGAAGTAGAAGTTCTCTAAAAATGAGTACTGCCACCCTAATGACTGCATATCTACCATCACCACATTTATTATAGAGGATGAATAGGGTAATCCCACCCAAAACTAGGTCTATAAACCAACATGTCAAGCAAAATACTAAATTCTAATATTTGTTTGGAAACTTCTACAAAGATATACTGTATAATTTTTACAGTTTCAGGGTCCCTCCACACCAGTTGCTGTGTTGCAATACAGAGGCTGGCATGCAGTGCAGTCTAGCTGGACCAGAGCAATCACCGATACTGGCGCATCACACTGTTCATTTATTTTTTTAATTAATTTTATTAAAATTTCACACAGTGTCAATTCCTAGAGTTCTATCAGATAGCAGGCGGTGACCCGCACTGTGCTGGAAAAAAGGACTGCATGGAATACTTTATTTCAGTGCACAGCACCCGCACACCACTGAAATGTAGTGGTGTGAACAAGCCACACCAGAGACAAGGCATTATGCCTTGTCTTGTGGTGGGACCGTGCTGGAATAGCAGACCCGTGTAGTCCCACTGCACCTGGTGTGAATGGACCCTCAAGCCTCCCTATCACTGCAACAACTAAAAGGTCATAACATGTTTTTCCAGTATTTTATCTTTTGTATTTATTTTCCAAACTTGAAATCTAACAGTTGAAAGGGAAATTCTTGCAAGGATATTCCATCATTATATGTGAATGTGTTAGCTTTAGTATTTACTGCAGCTAACAAAAGTCAAATGAGTTGGGAAAATTGTACATCAATTACAAATTTTGCTTTGCTTGGTTTGACTGATGTAGTGAAGCTTCAGGAGATCTTGTTTGCATTTTTCCTGTTTTTTTACATGATAAACCTCGTAGGAAACCTATCTATCATGGCGGTCACTATTAAAGAACCAAGCCTGCATACTCCTATGTACTATTTTTTGTGGAATTTGTCATTACTTGACATTTGTTATTCATCGGTGACAGTTCCCAAGATGCTGGCCGATTTCTTTTCACATTATAAGGTCATCTCTTTTGCTGGCTGCATCTCACAGATCCATTTTTTCCATTTCCTTGGTAGCACAGAAGTTATACTTCTTACAGCAATGTCCTATGACCGGTATGTGGCTATAGGAAATCCTTTGCGCTATTCCCACATTATGAATGCTCAGCTTTGTCGACAGTTGGCTCTGGGTTCTTGGGTGACAGGGTATTTCCACTCACTCCTGCATACAGTGATGGCTGCAAAGCTTCCATTTTGTGGACCAAACCTGGTGAAACACTTTTTTTGTGACATTAAACCTGTGTTGAAGTTGGCTTCTGCTGACGCATCTCTTAACCTGAAACTTCTCACAAGGGTTACTGGGACACTGGCTACAACCACTCTGCTTTTAACTCTTCTATCTTATCTCTTTATTAGCAAATTCCTCCTAAAAATACAAACAACAGAAGGTCGCAAACGTGCCTTCTCCACCTGCAGTGCTCATCTTATTGTTGTAATCCTCCTGTATGGAACAGCTATATTTACATACATACGACCTTCGACACAAGATTCTTTGGAACAAGATCGAGCTGCTGCTGTTCTATTTACTGTAATAACCCCAGCGCTAAACCCAATCATATACACCCTGAGAAACAAAGACATGAAGAAAGCCATGAAAAAATTAGCAAAAAGTATAAAATTCGGACAAATGAATGTATGTTCTATAACTGACCAAAATAAATAAAAGGGAAACGTAAACTTAAGTACAGTATGCTGCTTTCATAATCATCTATCCATAACCTTTTTTTGGGGGGGGGGAATAGAGTAGGCAAGGATTAGAGTTCCTTTAAGGTTTTACTACCTGCCTTCAGAGACTCCAGTAGAGTGATTCTGTAACTTCCCATCTGGTAAAAAGGATGTCTCCAGGACAGGACTCCAGATAAAAGTGTGTATAAGAGCGCTCTGAGTATCAAACCAAGCAAATATCAGTCTATGTAGAAATAGAGGAGGGTCTTTGTCACGGAACGTCCCTCACTCTGCTTGAGTGCTTCCGTCAGTATACCGATTCCTAAGTTCTGGAACACGAGTCCAATGGATCTGGCTATAGGAACCCCCAAGAACTAGACAACACCAGTCTTGGAGTACATCAGGACTAACTCTTTATTTGAGATCTCACACACATTTATACAGCAGGCTGACTCAAAGCTAACCTAATTAACATGAGCTAATTTACTAAAAAATTTACCCAGACCAGATGACAGACTTGTGGGCACCGAGCTTCACACAGTAGTATAAACACAATAGCTGGAGCTAATTACAATTAACAATACAAACAACAATCTCCCCCCCTCCTCAACCTAGTCATCAACAGTTCGTCTCCTAGCCAGTCCTGGAGGCTAATGTGATCAGCTCACTCAATTAACAGATTGAGTTCAGAATCAACCAAACCAATAATAGTCTCTACATACATCTTGGGAGATATTGTGGACAAATATTACTGTCCCATTTTAAGTAGTCCAAGATATATTTTCTCACTCACCCTGTGCCAGGATAGCACAGGGTGACTTAGACATAAGATGTATATGGGGAGCTGAAACAAGGACATGACCCTACTTTCCAAGGGATTCTGAGTTCCACGGGCTCTCCCGTCACATCTCTCCCCTTTCGGCAGAAGACTAACACAGGAGGAGACCCCAGACGGGTTGACTCCGAAGTTAGTAAGTAGTTCCAGTCCTCTAATGCCTGTACCCACACAGTACCCCAAATAAATTGTTCCAAACAAAGCATTACTCACCCAGGCAACCTCTGCCTCTCTCAGAGAACATATCTGCTACTGGGGAGAGGCCTGGACTGGCCCTTCTCCCTGGAGTCCTTTCTGGAGAGAAGACAGGGTGACTGGGCTCACTCTGTCATGCTATTGGGGATCTGGGCCCACTGCCCAGCATCCCTGGAGTATACAGGTGGAGACTGAAGTCCCATCCACCTTCACAGGAAATCCATCCTCTGTTAGTTGAGGGCAGAGTCCAGCAGTCCTCGGCCCTGTTGCCAGCCCTTCTGCTGGAAACCCCACACCATCTGTTCTGGCTAACTGTTGGGGAGGGAGGCCGACTGCCCCGCCTCCCTGGAACTCTGTAGTTGTTGCCGGTGCTGGGCAGAGGTTGGTAACACTCTGCCCTGTTGCCAGCACTTCTGCTGGGGACTCCGCATCCTCCGCTCTGGCTAACCGTTGGGGCAGGAGGCTGGCTTTCTCCACTCCCAAACTGTGTAGCTGCCATTGGGGAGGTGAGCTGGCTGCTTCCTTTTCCATTCCCTCATCTGGTTGCTTGGACGACATGTCTATGGTACTGTCTCCCAGGTGCACTGATCTTTGCTGGGGAGGGAAGGCTGCTTCCTCCACCCTGGCCAACTGTTGGGGAGGGACAACACACACCTCCTCTCCCTTCTCCCCCTGTATCTGCTGCTGGGAAGTGATTGCCACCTTCTCACCCTGGGCCTCCGAAACTGCCACAGGTGTGGGGCAGAGGTCTTGGACCCTCTGTCCGGTTGCCAGATCTTCAGCTGGAGAAGTTTGTTGTAACTCCACAGATACTGCTGTTGGTGCTGGGCAGAGCACAGTGAAGTTTGGCTCTAATACCAGCTCTTCTGCTGGAGGCTCATCAGGTTGTTCTTCCTCAGCAGAAAAGTCTATTAAATCCCCTAACTCTATAACTGGTGTCTGGGGATAGAGGTTCACCATCTCCTGTCCATGGAACCCAGAAGATGTTATCAGTGCTGGACAGAGGTTAGCAGAGCTCTGCCCTGTGGTCAGCACTTCAGGTTTGGGGACGGCAATCTCCGGATTTTCCACTGCCGATTCTCTGGCATGCTGCTGAACGTGTTCTAGCAGTTTCCTATTAGGGATGAGCTTCGAGTTCGAGTCGAACTCATGTTCGACTCGAACATTGGCTGTTCGCAAGTTCACCGAACAGCGAACAATTTGGGGTGTTCGCGGCAAATTCGAATGCCGCGGAACACCCTTTAAAAGTCTATGGGAGAAATCAAAAGTGCTAATTTTAAAGGCTAATATGCAAGTTATTGTCATAAAAAGTGTTTGGGGACCTGGGTCCTGCCCCAGGGGACATGGATCAATGCAAAAAAAAGTTTTAAAAACGGCCGTTTTTTCAGGAGCAGTGATTTTAATAATACTTAAAGTCAATCAATAAAAGTGTAATATCCCTTTAAATTTCGTACCTGGGGGGTGTCTATAGTGTGCCTGTAAAGGGGCGCATGTTTCCTGTGTTTAGAACAGTCTGACAGCAAAATGACATTTTGAAGGAAAAAACTCATTTAAAACTACCCGTGGCTATTGCATTGCCGACAATACACATAGAAGTTCATTGATAAAAACGGCATGGGAATTCCCCAAAGGGGAACCCCGAACCAAAATTTAAAAAAAAAAATGACGTGGGGGTCCCCCTAAATTCCATACCAGGCCCTTCAGGTCTGGTATGGATATTAAGGGGAACCCCGGCCAAAATTTTAAAAAAAAAATGACGTGGGGTTCCCCCTAAATTCCATACCAGACCCTTCAGGTCTGGTATGGATTTTAAGGGGAACCCCGCACCAAAAAAAAAAAAAAAAACGGCGTGGGGTCCCCCCAAAAATCCATACCAGACCCTTATCCGAGCACGCAACCTGGCAGGCCGCAGGAAAAGAGGGGGGACAAGAGTGCGGCCCCCCCTCCCTCCTGAACCGTACCAGGCCACATGCCCTCAACATTGGGAGGGTGCTTTGGGGTAGCCCCCCAAAACACCTTGTCCCCATGTTGATGAGGACAAGGGCCTCATCCCCACAACCCTGGCCGGTGGTTGTGGGGGTCTGCGGGCGGGGGGCTTATCGGAATCTGGAAGCCCCCTTTAACAAGGTGACCCCCAGATCCCGGCTCCCCCCCTGTGTGAAATGGTAAGGGGGTACATAAGTACCCCTACCATTTCACGAAAAAAGTGTCAAAAATGTTAAAAATGACAAGAGACAGTTTTTGACAATTCCTTTATTTAAATGCTTCTTCTTTCTTCTATCTTCCTTCATCTTCTGGTTCTTCTGGCTCTTCTGGTTCTTCTGGTTCTTCCTCCGGCGTTCTCGTCCAGCATCTCCTCCGCGGCGTCTTCTGTCTTCTTCTCCTCGGGCCGCTCCGCACCCATGGCATGGGGGGGAGGCTCCCGCTCTTCTCTTCTTCTCTTCTTCTTTTCTTCTTTTCTTCTTTTCTTCTCTTCTTCTCTTCTTCTTCATTTTCTTCTCCGGGCCGCTCCGCAATCCATGCTGGCATGGAGGGAGGCTCCCGCTGTGTGACGGCGCTCCTCGTCTGACAGTTCTTAAATAACGGGGGGGCGGGGCCACCCGGTGACCCCGCCCCCCTCCGACGCACGGTGACTTGACGGGACTTCCCTGTGACGTCACGGGGAATGCCACAGGGAAGTCCCGTCAAGTCACCGTGCGTCAGAGGGGGGCGGGGTCACCGGGTGGCCCCACCCCCCCGTTATTTAAGAACTGTCAGACGAGGAGCGCCGTCACACAGCGGGAGCCTCCCTCCATGCCAGCATGGATTGCGGAGCGGCCCGGAGAAGAAAATGAAGAAGAAGAGAAGAAGAGAAGAAAAGAAGAAAAGAAGAAGAGAAGAAGAGAAGAAGAGAAGAGCGGGAGCCTCCCCCCCATGCCATGGGTGCGGAGCGGCCCGAGGAGAAGAAGACAGAAGACGCCGCGGAGGAGATGCTGGACGAGAACGCCGGAGGAAGAACCAGAAGAACCAGAAGAGCCAGAAGAACCAGAAGATGAAGGAAGATAGAAGAAAGAAGAAGCATTTAAATAAAGGAATTGTCAAAAACTGTCTCTTGTCATTTTTAACATTTTTGACACTTTTTTCGTGAAATGGTAGGGGTACTTATGTACCCCCTTACCATTTCACACAGGGAGGGGGCCGGGATCTGGGGGTCACCTTGTTAAAGGGGGCTTCCAGATTCCGATAAGCCCCCCGCCCGCAGACCCCCACAACCACCGGCCAGGGTTGTGGGGATGAGGCCCTTGTCCTCATCAACATGGGGACAAGGTGTTTTGGGGGGCTACCCCAAAGCACCCTCCCAATGTTGAGGGCATGTGGCCTGGTACGGTTCAGGAGGGAGGGGGGGCCGCACTCTCGTCCCCCCCTCTTTTCCTGCGGCCTGCCAGGTTGCGTGCTCGGATAAGGGTCTGGTATGGATTTTTGGGGGGACCCCACGCCGTTTTTTTTTTTTTTTTGGCGCGGGGTTCCCCTTAAAATCCATACCAGACCTGAAGGGTCTGGTATGGAATTTAGGGGGAACCCCACGTCATTTTTTTTTTTTAATTTTGGCCGGGGTTCCCCTTAATATCCATACCAGACCTGAAGGGCCTGGTATGGAATTTAGGGGGACCCCCACGTCATTTTTTTTTTTTAATTTTGGTTCGGGGTTCCCCTTTGGGGAATTCCCATGCCGTTTTTATCAATGAACTTCTATGTGTATTGTCGGCAATGCAATAGCCGCGGGTAGTTTTAAATGAGTTTTTTCCTTCAAAATGTCATTTTGCTGTCAGACTGTTCTAAACACAGGAAACATGCGCCCCTTTACAGGCACACTATAGACACCCCCCAGGTACGAAATTTAAAGGGATATTACACTTTTATTGTTTGACTTTAAGCATTATTAAAATCACTGCTCCTGAAAAAACGGCCGTTTTTAAAACTTTTTTTTGCATTGATCCATGTCCCCTGGGGCAGGACCCAGGTCCCCAAACACTTTTTATGACAATAACTTGCATATAAGCCTTGAAAATTAGCACTTTTGATTATTCATGTTCGTGTCCCATAGACTTTAACGGTGTTCGCATGTTCGAACGAACTTTTTTCCTGTTCGCATGTTCTGGTGCGAACCGAACAGGGGGGTGTTCGGCTCATCCCTATTTCCTATATGCCATTTCCAGATGCTGTTCCTTCCTTAGCAAATGGTCCAGATCAGGTTTGAGTTCTGAGACCCCTGCAAGACCGATCATAGCCTCTCTATATTCTCGCAGGTCCTCAAGGTCAGGTTCCCCTTCATCGCCAAACATAAAATGATCTGTAAGGCTCTCCCACAGCAATCCAGGGCCTCCAAAGTCATATCCCTCCGGAGAGCATTCTGTTGTCTCCCCTAAATATCCCTGCTCTGCGTGCCATTGCAGAGCCCGATAACAATTGTCCAGCTCTATCTCCTGCTGGACCAGCCTGTCCAACTCAGTCACCCATTGCTCCTGGGGCCGCTCTCCCAGGAATGCCATCCGCAATGCCCGTTGGTCACTGGCCCGTTGCTCTTGGGTTGGAAAGCACTTGCCCTGTTTTATACCAGCGAGCTGGAGGGCTTCAATCCAGAGCTCCACCCAAATCTGCTTCCTGAGCTCCAGGTATTCATCCTCAGACACAGTCCTGGTGTATGTTGAAAGGATGATCCGCAGAAGTTCCGGGAACTCTGATGCCAGGTCCATATCTCCACTGGGGTGACTGAAGTCTGCTATGCTGATCTTGGATCCAGTTGGAGGTTTGGATGTCCCAGACTGCAGGAAGCTTTCCCGCTGCTTGCCACCAATGTCACAGAACGTCCCTCACACCACTTGAGTTCTTCCGTCAGTATACCGATTCCTAAGTTCTGGAACACGAGTCCAATGGATCTGGCTATAGGAACCCCCAAGAACTAGACAACACCAGTCTTGGAGTACATCAGGACTAACTCTTTATTTGAGATCTCACACACATTTATACAGCAGGCTGACTCAAAGCTAACCTAATTAACATGAGCTAATTTACTAAAAAATTTACCCAGACCAGATGACAGACTTGTGGGCACCGAGCTTCACACAGTAGTATAAACACAATAGCTGGAGCTAATTACAATTAACAATACAAACAACAATCCCCCCCTCCTCAGCCTAGTCATCAACAGTTCGTCTCCTAGCCAGTCCTGGAGGCTAATGTGATCAGCTCACTCAATTAACAGGTTGAGTTCAGAATCAACCAAACCAATAATAGTCTCTACATACATCCTGGGAGATATTGTGGACAAATATTACTGTCCCATTTTAAGTAGTCCAAGATATATTTTCTCACTCACCCTGTGCCAGGATAGCACAGGGTGACTTAGACATAAGATGTATATGGGGAGCTGAAACAAGGACATCCCCTACTTTCCAAGGGATTCTGAGTTCCACAGGCCCTCCCGTCACAGTCTTCATGCACTTTCGGCAGCACTTGAAGAGAGAAACAAACTCTAGAAGTAAAATGAAAAGAAAAAAAGGTGCCTCTGATTGTAGAAGTAAAACTTTATATTTTCCAAAAGGGTTAAAAACACTTACAAAAGAGTGGATGGGTAGAAGCACATCATATTAGTAATATGGCAGGTGGTCCAGCGCTCTGGTGGTCCCAGTGATATCCACAAGTTCTGATTGGTTCCTTCTTCAAGCAATGTCATTGCTTGAAGAAGGAACCGATCAGCTGTTCCGAAAAGTGTCGCATGTTGATGACATCACTTCCGGCTTGCTGTCCACGCTGGTTGCTGGTCCCTTCCTGCTGACGTCACTTCCTGGATTCGGCTTCCATGCTGTCTCAGACAGCCTAGCTGTCTTCCAAGTATCCAGGAGAGTTGTGGCTTCCATCTGTTGGCCACTTCAGAATATGCTACCATAGAATCACACCTGCGGATATCACTGAGACTCCTTGGGACTACCATAACGCCGGACCACCTGCCATATTACTAATATGATTGGCTTCTACCCATCTGTTATCGAAATTTGGCTATACGCAGAGCACACAGCCAAATTTCCTGTTTCTAATAATAATAACAATTTTGTCTAATGATATAAATGCATCTTACCTTTTGATCGTATGTCTGCCCTCTGGTGTAGCCCTCCTCTGGTGTGTGCCCCTTCCCCACAAACAGACATCAACACATCCTTACGTTCTCAGCTCCAGCATCACTTTACCAGCAAGCCCCCCCTGCCGAGCAGAGTCCTGGTTCTTTATTAACATAACAGGAAGTCCCAAAACTCGAGGGTTGGGCTTCCAACAGCCAAGCACCTCTTACAAAGCTTGTGACCTCACAGGAAATGAACACAGGATGTGAATGACCATGTAAGGATTTAACAACACAACAAAATACAACCAAATGACGATGACTAGAGTTCCTCATGGATGGGAGATTATCTGCAGGTGTACGTCATGGCACCCCAAATATGCAGATCAGCCATACTGGGGTGACACGAGCAAACAACCGCTAAACCGATAATGTCTTTGCAGAGCAAACACCCCCCCCACCAGACGTTCGTTCTGTGCATTGCACAGGGGCCATTTGCTGGCGGACATGTCTTCTCTCCGCAAACACCTCTCTCCAAACACCAGGAAGTTTTCCACTACCTAACAGGTCTCAACCAGCGTCAGTCTGCCCCAGTCAGCTGAAGATGTGGTCATCTGCTCAGGCTCTGGTCACGCGTCAAATCAGGCAACAGGAGCACCTCATCATGGCATATAGAAGGAATAGAAACAAAAACAACATGAGTATATATACCCCTACTTCCTTCACTATGATCTGCTGCAAAATAAACATTAAATCCCCAACGATTCCCAAACCCTTAAAAAGGATTCCAACCTTCACTAGCTATAGCTCTGGCTTTGCCTTGAAGGGATCTAAACCTTATCCATTTGGGCCTGAACTTTGTCACTACTATCCCCGATCCAGATATAACAATCTTTACTTATGAATTCCCAGAAACCCCCTTGGACTGTGGGAACATCCTTGTAGCTTCAACAGTTACATGAAAACATCCCATCCTCAATGGATGAGAAATTGTTCAAGCATTTCATAAGCTCAAGCCCCCACTGAGTACAAGCAATTCCCTTCCAGCTGTCCCTGCCATTCTTACCTTCTCTCGCACCATCAGATCCTCACGATCGGCCGCGACATAAGATGCTGGGACAAGTTTCACCAGCACACATGAACCTCTTGCCTTAGGGGAATTACCTTATAAGCTGTAGATCCGCATTAATACCAAACTACAGTTGAAGCACACTTGTGGGCTACCTAGTTATCCCGATACTAAAGCTGGCAAGATCCAGAGCTATTGTTAAAATTATAACTAATTTTACCCTCTAGAAATGTTTTGTTAAGTTCCTTTGACGGGTGTCTGTTTGGATTTTACTAGTCTGTCAAAACTCCTCACACCAATATGAACGTCATATATAGCATGTACCACCATCATCGCTGGGGCACTAATACCCGACCATGTGTCCTGTTCTCTTTCTTAGCTAGTTGGGATGCTTTTCATCATTACCCTTGCTAAAATTTATTAAACAAAAAAAATAAATAAACGAAGATACTCCTCTACTCTTTGTGGTTGATCCGCTTCTTGCAGTGGCTGGCGTGTTCTCATCCCTCAAGCTTCTTTACAATGACCCAGTCACCTGGTTGGAAAGAATGTAAACTGGTTATTGTGTCAGGGTCCAGGATGGACTCGTGAACCCTGTGGTGGACCTTTTGAAATTCATGTTACAGATTGCTGAGTGTGGCAACTAGGCTGACATCAACCCCTCGGGGGAGGGCTCAAGCCAAGAGAGGGAAGGAAGAGGCAAGGGGAGGAAAAAAGGGTAGGGGCACTGGTGATCCTGAATGGACTGGGCTGGGAGGGTAGTCCTGTATGTAGTCTGTTATTAGCACTGAGTAAGTTGGACCAACCAATCAGGCGTTGGCAAAGACAAAGTCTATGGGTACATGTATAATACTGACATGTATACTGAGGAGAAGATATTAATCAGCAATCAGCATCAGCAACAAGCAACATTGATGATAATGTCAGTGGTAAATAGAAAGTGGGGACATCATAGTACATTACCACTTTTGGGTCACGGGTGAGTAGCATCAGACACTTCGGAGGCGGTGCGTATTATCCACTGTATTCTGCTTCCACTGTGTACTAGTGACATCAGTGTACTGGCCACTAGAAGGTGCGCTGTGCTGACAGACAGGCGTGAGTCCATAGGCGTGCACCTAGAAGTCCTCCCTTATGGTAGCCTTGACCAACCGGTCGTATTCCATCCCTTAGTGTGCAGGCCTACAAACCTCCATGGGGGATGACGCCGTGGTGTGGCGTCCGGACAGAACTAACATCAACGCGTTTCACATTAACAGGGTGTGTAGCTTCATCAGGATTGTGATTTCAGTAGCCATATCAGATGACATCTTTAGGAATATAAAAAGAAGAAAGCTATACTACTACCAGGATAAATCACAGCTTTGCTAACTTTGCCCCTTGCCTTTCTGGATTATTTTATTTACAAGCCCTTCCTTTTCAGAGCTGGCAGCTCAGCTGTCGGCTAATTGTCAGCTCCTATCTCTCCAAGGGTACTCAGCTGTTGATGATGTCCTGCTCCTCACTCCTGCCTACTTAAGCTGTTCAACCCAGTGGATCTCTGCCTTCACCTTGGTCAACATCACAGAAACTGTGATCCTGTTCAAGACTTGCTTTGCTGACATCCCTTCTGGCTCCAGATCCTGCTTGCTGTTCCACTACATTGATCCCTGACTTCTGGCTTGGCTGACTATCTATTCCGGTTACTGAAATTTGGCTATGTTTTGACTACATTTGTTCTTTTTACTTTTATTATTACTTCTGTCTTGGCCTGATTTCATGGTTTCTGACAGTAGGCGAAAGTCATGAATTCAGAAGTTGCAGTCAATCCACTTGTTGGTAGGGATGAGCTTCGTGTTCGAGTCGAACCCATGTTCGACTCGAACATCGGCTGTTCGATCGTTCGTGATCGTTTGTGCGAACGATATGGGCCGTTCGTGAGGCGCGTCACGACCCATAATTCACTGCGGCATCACAGTGCATTGCTTGCTGATGATTGGCCAAGCATGCACTATGACCCGCATGCTTGGCCAATGACAGCGCCGCCTTAACAGAGAGCCGTAATTGGCCAAAGCCAAGGAGGCTTTGGCCAATTATGGCTCAGGGGATTTAGTACACGCCCCACACTATATAAGGCCGCCTGCACGGCGGCCCTGTGCAGTGTGTTCCGGTGTGCTGAGAAATAGAGAGAGAGAGAGACAGTGTCATTTCATTTGAGTTAGCTAGATTAGGCAGGACAGTCAGTCAGTTAGCTGCACTTAAAGTGTATTGTCTATATATATGCATCCCAGGTGTTGCATATATATATATATATATACACTGTATTCAGTTTAGCTAGATCCGTTCCTGTTATCTTCTAGACTATTTACATTTAGTGCAGTGCGTCCTGCTCACAGTGTTCAGCTAGATCCGTTCCTGTTATCTTCTTACTGACAGGCAGGCTTGTCTTGTTACAGTATTTTGAAGAAAATTACTGGTGTTCTTTTGATCCTATTAGTACCACAGTCAGGCAGCTAGACTATTTACATTTAGTGCAGTGCGTCCTGCTCACAGTGTTCAGCTAGATCCGTTCCTGTTATCTTCTTACTGACAGGTAGGCTTGTCTTGTTACAGTATTTTGAAGAAAATTACTGGTGTTCTTTTGATCCTATTAGTACCACAGTCAGGCAGCTAGACTATTTACATTTAGTGCAGTGCGTCCTGCTCACAGTGTTCAGCTAGATCCGTTCCTGTTCTCTTCTTACTGACAGGCAGGCTTGTCTTGTTACAGTATATAAAGCTACCTGAAGAAAATTACTGGTGTTCTTTTGATCCTATTAGTACCACAGTCAGGCAGCTAGACTATTTACATTTAGTGCAGAGCATCCTGCTCACAGTGTTCTGCTAAACCTACAAGTTAGTGGGGTGCGTCCTGCTCACAGTGTTCAGCTAGATCCGTTTCTGTTATCTTCTTACTGACAGGCAGGCTTGTCTTGTTACAGTAAATACAGCTACCTGAAGAAAATTGCTTGTGTTCTTTTGATCCTATTAGTACCACAGTCAGGCAGCTAGACTATTTACAGTTAGTGCAGTGCGTCCTGCTCACAGTGTTCTGCTAAACCTACAAGTTAGTGGGGTGCGTCCTGCTCACAGTGTTCAGCTAAACCTACAAATTAGTGGGGTGCGTCCACCTCACAGTGTTCAGCTAAACCTACAAGCTAGTGGGGTGCGTCCTGCTCACAGTGTTCAGCTAGATCCATTTCTGTTATCTTCTTACTGACAGGCAGGCTTGTCTTGTTACAGTAAATACAGCTACCTGAAGAAAATTGCTGGTGTTCTTTTGATCCTATTAGTACCACAGTCAGGCAGCTAGACTATTTACAGTTAGTGCAGTGCGTCCTGCTCACAGTGTTCTGCTAAACCTACAAGTTAGTGGGGTGCGTCCTGCTCACAGTGTTCAGCTAAACCTACAAGTTAGTGGGGTGCGTCCACCTCACAGTGTTCAGCTAATCCTACAAGCTAGTGGGGTGCGTCCTGCTCACAGTGTTCAGCTAGATCCGTTTCTGTTATCTTCTTACTGACAGGCAGGCTTGTCTTGTTACAGTAAATACAGCTACCTGAAGAAAATTGCTGGTGTTCTTTTGATCCTATTAGTACCACAGTCAGGCAGCTAGACTATTTACAGTTAGTGCAGTGCGTCCTGCTCACAGTGTTCTGCTAAACCTACAAGTTAGTGGGGTGCGTCCTGCTCACAGTGTTCAGCTAAACCTACAAGTTAGTGGGGTGCGTCCACCTCAGAGTGTTCAGCTAAACCTACAAGCTAGTGGGGTGCGTCCTGCTCACAGTGTTCAGCTAGATCCGTTTCTGTTATCTTCTTACTGACAGGCAGGCTTGTCTTGTTACAGTAAATACAGCTACCTGAAGAAAATTGCTGGTGTTCTTTTGATCCTATTAGTACCACAGTCAGGCAGCTAGACTATTTACAGTTAGTGCAGTGCATCCTGCTCACAGTGTTCAGCTAAACCTACCTGTAGAAGGTTGGTGGTGTTCTCATACTACAGGCAGGCAGTTGATTTTGCTAGCTGCAGTATCAGTACATATATATATATATATATATATATATATATATATATATATATATATATATATATCCCAGCTTAGTGCAGCTACAGGCCATTAGTATGTCTGGAAGGCCATGAAGGAGAGGCAGACAGTCACAAGCTATTAAGAGAGGGCAAGCAGGCTCTGTGTCTAGTGCTGGTCGTGGAGACGGTGCATCCTCATCAGCACGTGGCCATGGGACACGCTTGGCCTTTTTTTCGGCAGCTGGCCATGTTGAGCCGCAACATGCGGAAGACTTGGTCGAGTGGATGACCAAGCCGTCCTCATCCTCCTCATCCTCTCTCACCCATGCCCAGGGTACTTTGTCTGGCAAAGCAGCGGCCTCTTTCCTCGGCTCAATGTCATCAGTGACTCCTTCCCTAGCCCCACCATGTCCTCCTGAGTAGTCCCTCCAACTGTTTGACCACAGTGTTGGGTACATGCTCCAGGAGGATGCCCAGCGTTTGGAAGGCTCTGATGATGATACTGAGCTCGATGAAGGCAGTAACATGAGCACGGACAGAGGGGGTGCCCAAGAAGGACAGCAATCTGGCAGTCATGCTCCCCCTGCTGCAGTATACTGCCAGGTTTGCTCCAGTGATGAGGAGGGAGGGGATGATGAGGTCACTGACTCAACGTGGGTGCCTGATAGGAGAGAGGAGGAGGAGGAGGAGGAGGCGGCACATCACCAACGAGGCAGGATGCACTCCAGGGGCCAGCCTAAGGGCAGCACATTGACTGCATCACACCCCAAAGCTCCACATGTGCAGGGCGCTGCAGTCTCTGTGCGTTATTCAAAAAGTTCTTTGGTGTGGGCCTTTTTTGAGACGAGTGCATCAGATCGCACCGCTGCTATTTGCAACATATGTCTCAAGCGTATCTCGCGTGGCCAAAACATCTCCCGCTTGGGTACCACATGCTTGACCAGACATATGTTGACCTGCCATGCAGTTCGTTGGCAAGCGTATCTAAAAGACCCACACCAAAGAACAAAGAGGACCTCTCCTTGCTCCTCATCAGCTGAGATTTCCAACCCCACTAGACCTTCAGTCCTCTCTGAGACCTGCACTGAGAGGAATGAAGGTGTAGAATTAGGTGTGTCACAGCCAAGTACTTGTGGGCAATCTGATTTTGGTACACCAACGTCAGATTGTACCAGGCAAATTTCCCTGCCCCAGCTGCTGCACCGCCGAAAGAAGTTTGCTCCCAGCCATCCACATGCCCAGCGGTTGAATGCTACCTTGGCAAAATTGCTAGCACTTCAACTGCTGCCTTTTCAGTTGGTAGACTCTGCCCCCTTCCGTGAGTTTGTGGAATGTGCGGTTCCTCAGTGGCAGGTACCCAAACGCCACTTTTTCTCACGGAAGGCGATTCCGGCTCTCTACCAGCATGTGGAAGGCAATGTCCATGCCTCGCTGGACAGGGCGGTCAGCGGTAAGGTGCATATTACCGCTGACTCATGGTCCAGCAGGCATGGACAGGGACGTTACCTAAGTTTCACGGCGCATTGGGTGACTCTGCTGGCAGCTGGGAAGGATGCAGGACAAGGTGCAGTAGTGTTGGAGGTTGTTCCGCCACCACGCCTCCAAAATGCTAATGATTGTGACACACCTCTCTCCTCCACCCCCTCCTCTTCTTCTTCCTCCATGGACTCTTCCTCGGAACCAGCGGTGCTCTGTAGTCGTTCAAGGGGCTACGCAAGTACGCAGGCCAAAAGATGCCATGCGGTGCTTGAGCTGGTGTGCTTGGGGGACAGGAGCCACACTGGGGCAGAGGTTCTGTCAGCTCTGCAGGGGCAGGTTCAGAGGTGGTTGACGCCACGCCAACTTAAGGCAGGAATGGTGGTTTGCGACAATGGCACCAACCTCCTCTCTGCCCTCCGACAGGGACAAATGACCCATGTACTCTGTTTGGCTCACGTCCTTAACTTGGTGGTGGCGGTTCTTGGGCAAGTACCCGGGCTTACAGGTTGTCCTGAGGCAGGCCAGGAAAGTCTGTGTGCATTTCCGCCGGTCATATAATGCCAGTGCTCGGCTGACGGACCTCCAAAAGGAGTTTAACCTGCCCAAGAACCGCCTAATCTGTGACATGCCCACCAGGTGGAACTCAACGTTGGCCATGCTGCAGTGGCTGCACACGCAGCAGAGGGCCATCAATGAGTACCTGTGCGACTATGGCACCAGGACAGGGTCAGGGGAGCTTGTTTTTTTTTCCCCATGCCAGTGGGCCATGATCAGGGATGCATGCACTGTCCTGTCACCATTTGAGGAGGCCACGAGGATGGTGAGCAGTGACAGTGCATGCATCAGTGACACTGTCCCCCTTGTCCACCTGTTGGAGCACACGCTGCGTGGAATAATGGACAGGGCACTACCTCTGGGTTACTGGGTCTTGAGGATGGATCACTGGCCAGAGCTTGCACAGTATGCAATTGAGCTACTGGCCTGTCCTGCATCCAGCGTTCTTTCGGAATGCACATTCAGTGCTGCTGGAGGCGTAGTAACCGATCACAGGGTGCGTCTGTCCACTGACTCGGTCGATCGACTGACCTTCATAAAAATGAATCAGTCTTGGATCACCACCAGCTACCAAGCACCTGATGCTGATGTAACCGAATAATTTTTTTTGAAATCTCAGATCCCTTCAAAGACTGCCTATGCTGATGCTGAGTGACTATCCCTGAGTAATTATCCTCTTCCTCCTCAATCATCACGCTGATAGCTTGTAAGAACATTTTTGGTTCTGGGCGCCACCACCAGTGCCTAAGGCACAATTTTTCAGCCCCTGTTTAACAGGGACATGTAATTACAATTTTTGATGTAATACTTTGCAGCAGGGCTCGTTCCTGCATTCCAACTAGAGTGTCTGTGAGGGGTTGCAGTGTTGTGGCACCAGCACCAGTGCCTAAGGCCCATTTTTTCTGCCCCTGTTTAACAGGGGCGTGTAATTACAATTTTTGATGCAATACTTTGCAGCAGGGCTCGTTCCTGCGTTCCAACTAGAGTGTCTGTGAGGGGTTGCAGTGTTGTGGCACCAGCACCAGTGCCTAAGGCCCATTTTTTCTGCCCCTGTTTAACAGGGGCGTGTAATTACAATTTTTGATGCAATACTTTGCAGCAGGGCTCGTTCCTGCATTCCAACTAGAGTGTCTGTGAGGGGTTGCAGTGTTGTGGCACCAGCACCAGTGCCTAAGGCCCAATTTTTCAGCCCTTGTTTAACAGGGGCGTGTAATTACAATTTTTGATGCAATACTTTGCAGCAGGGCTCGTTCCTGCGTTCCAACTAGAGTGTCTGTGAGGGGTTGCAGTGTTGTGGCACCAGCACCAGTGCCTAAGGCCTAATTTTTCAGCTCCTGTTCAACAGGGGCATGTAATTACAATTCTTGATCTAATATTTCACAGCAGGGCCTTGTGAGGGCTTACAGTGTTGTGGCCACAGCAACACCTAAGACCCAAATTTCTGCTGAGTATATAGGACAGGACCCTACTTTCAAACAACTAACTTACAAACGACTCCTACTTGCAAACGGAAGGAGACAACAGGAAGTGAGATGAAATCTACCCCTAGGAAGGGAAATTCTCTCCTGTAAGAGTTAATATGGGAAAAACATTTCTCCTTTCCACTGATGCTTTCCAATCCATTGGGACAAAAAGTGAGGTGAAATCTTCTGAAGAGGAGGAAAGACAGCAAAACAAATGTCACAGGGGTGATAACCCTTCCCTATGTTTTCCAAAAAGCTTAAAAAAGATTTTTTTGGCTGGAGCTAAACACATTAAAAATGTACCCGTTCAAAATTACAAAGAGATTCTACTTAACAACAAACCTACAGTCCCTGTCTTGTTTGCACCGCCTGTATACTGCTGTTCAGAGTATATAGGGCCTGGTGGCCCCACACCTTTCCTTATTTTAATTTGGGTGTGGGGTTCCCCTTAATATCCATACAAGACCCAAAGGGCCTGGTAATGGACTGGGGGGTACCCATGCCGTTTGTCTCACTGATTTTCATCCATATTGCCAGGACCCGACATTACATTAAACCCGCAAGCAGTTTTAAATGAGATTTTTTCCTTTAAAAATGACATTTGGTGCAGGGACTGTTCTAAACACGGGAAATACGCGTCACTTTACAGGCATACTATAGACACCCCTCAGGTACGATATTTAAAGGAATATTTCACTTTTTTTTTTTTTTTACTTTAAGCATCATTAAAATCACTGCTCCCGAAAAAACTTCAGTTTTTAAAAGTTTTTTTGCATTGATACATGTCCCCTGGGGTAGGACCCGGGTCCCCAAACCCTTTTTAGGACAATACCATGCAAATTAGTTTTTAAAATGAGCACTTTTGATTTCGAATGTTCGAGTCCCATAGACGTCAATGGGGTTCTAACGTTCGTGCGAACTTTCGGTCCGTTCGCAGGTTCTGGTGCGAACCGAACCGGGGGGTGTTCGGCTCATCCTTACTTGTTGGTAATATTTTTTCCAGATTGGATGAACTGGATCACCGCATGGATCAGTTTGTCATGGCGTTACAAGCATTCCTGAGTTACACGGCTCACCTGGAATCTCTCACTGTGGTCGCCCCGGTACAACCTATGTTACAGGCCGACCCTGCTGCTGCTCCAGTGCAGGCACCCGCCTCGAGTATTACCTCTACAAGAGGTATGTCTGGTTCCGCTCTGCTTCCCCAGCGATTTGGGGGCAATCCAGTGCAATGCAGAGGGTTTCTCAACCAGGTTGAGATATACTTTGAGATACTGCCCCAGGCATTTCCCACGGACAGAAGCAAAGTAGGTTTCGTGATATCTTTGCTTTCTGAGAGAGCCTTGGCCTGGGCAAACCCTCTGTGGGAGACGCAAAAACCTGTTGTCTTGAGTTACCCTGAGTTTGTGGCTTTGTTTAAAAGGGTATTTGACGTTCCCGCATGCTCTGCTTCTGCTGACAAGTGCCTCTTGTCCATCGAACAGAGTACGAGAACTGTTGCCGACTACACCATTGAATTCTGTACTCTGGCAGCAGAAGTTGCATGGAACAATGAGGCCCTCGTGGCTGCTTTTTCTTGTGGTCTCTCAGATACCATCAAGGATGGGATAGCAGCCCGAGATATGCCCCCTGAGCTGGAGAAGTTGATCACGTTTGCCATGCTCATTGACTCCAGACTCAGAGAAAGACTCTCTTTTAATGAGCGCTTGCGGAAGCCTCCTGTACGTTTGTCTCCGAGCTTTGCAGTCCCACCCGTGCCTCCCTCACCTCCCATGCCTCCTGGTACAGAGTCAGTCAGTGAAGGTGAACCCATGGACTTGGGTTTCACGCATCTCTCTGCGGATGAGAGAACCCTTAGGAGGAGGGAGAGATTGTGGCCAGGCAGGTTACTTTTTGAAGTCTCGTCCTACCCGTCCAGAAAACGCCCGAACCATGAGGTCCTGTCACGGACAGCTCTTAGGTGGCATTGTTTCATCCCCAGTTATCCAGAAGGATAAGCCCCTGGTTTCAGTCACCCTTTCTTGGGCTGAGTCGTCCATCAAGATACAGGCTCTAATTGACTCTCGGGCTGCAGGCCTGATCATTGATGCTGCCTTTGCATCAAAGCACTCGAGCTGCATGACACTCCACTTGCCATTGAGGCTCTTGACGGGAGACCTTTACAGCCTGCCAATGTGACTCATGAGACGGTTTCATTGTCCATGGCCGTAGGAGCTCTTCACCAAGAGATAATCCAATTCCAAGTTATTTCCTCACCCAAGTTTCCACTGGTTATTGGTTATCCTTGGTTACAGAGGCACAACCCCTCTTTTGATTGACTCCATGCTAAGATTCTCTCCTGGTCACCACAATGCAGTGAGACATGCTTCCAGAAGGTAGCCAAGTTCCTGTGCACCTCTTCACTCCCCTCCCTGTCGGAGGAGTACCGCAACTTTAGCGATGTCTTTGACAAAGGTCAAGGCGGTATTTTGTTTCCACATCGGCCGTATGATTGCGCAATTTACCTTGTGCCTTAACCTGGTGCCATACCTCCTCGTGGCCGGGTTTACCCTTTGTTGGTCTTGGAGGATAAGGCCATAGAGGAGTATGCTGAAGATGCACTTTCTTGAGGTTTCATCTGCAAATCCTTGTCTCCTGCTGGTGCTGGTTTCTTCTTTGTGAAGAAGGAGAGCGGTGAACTGAGACCTTGTATTGATTATAGGGGTCTCAATCCTTTCATGATTAAAAATGCCTATCCGATTCCATTGATTACACAGTTATTTTACTGCCTCAAGGGAGGGAAACTGTGTTTAATACCAGAATAGGCCATTATGAGTACCTCGTAATGCCTTTTGGCCTTTGTAATGCCCCGGCAGTTTTCCAGGAATTTATTAACGATGTCCTCCGAGATTTGTTGCAGTTATGTGTGGTGGTTTATCTCAATGATATCCTCATATTTTCCAAGTTGTGAGCAAAATTCACCTGAGACCACACTCTGGATCAAGTTAAGAAGTTTTCTTTAATTGACTCATATGAGGAGACAAGTTACAACAAAAGGACAGAGATTTGCCTATTGGTTCTGACTGTCTGTCACCTGTGCAATAGGGCTGCATAGACACACAATCAGCCTGATATATGCCTATCTGAACAGATAATTGCCCACCGGTTCTGACTTCTATGACCTGTGCAATAGGGCAGCATACATAGCATAGCATAGGGCAGCATACATAGAGTTCAGCCTTATGAGCTCCTATCTGACTTGTCTGTCTAACAATTGTAAAACTTGCATTTATATACCCTTTTACAAGCCTTATCTTAGCCATCTCTCCTAGATATGATTGGCTGCTAAAATCTACATCAATGTAACTATCCATAAATCTGACACCTGTTCTACAACCAGACAAACTTATTCATTCCCAGAATTCCTATATGTTCATTAAAGTGATATATAACTGTTTTTTGTCCAATTAAAAACACCTGTGTAGAGACAGTATGGCACCCAGCTGTGTTAGCTCAAACCCTCCTTGTACTGATAAGACTTTACCAACTCAAAGAGAACATATTTACGACTTTGGGAAATGAACTTTCAATAACCCCACCTTTATGTGTTATATGTCTTATTGTTTTTCACTATACAATTCTATGTGCAAAAGTACTGTATTATTTACATTATATATATATATATATATATATATATATATATATATATATATATATATATATATATATATATATATATATATATATATACATATATATACACACACATACATACACATATCAGTGTTTTCTTATTCAATGTATTTTAACAGTTTTAATGAGGGCACAAGCAGACCTTTGTTTGACCCTGTCAAACTTAATTAATGTACTGTACATAGCTTTCCCATATTCCACATAATTATTTCTAAACCACTTGTATAAGATGTTCTTCTCTTATCAGGTTGTATTTCACTGCTGTCAAAAGTTCTCTCTTCTTAAATTAAAAATGAACCATCTTATCTCTGTCATTATTGTGCATTTCAGGGACTTAAAACAATTCTGTGTAACTTAAAATTATTCTACTTTTAAGCAATCTCACGCAAGCATTCATTAAATCAGTGGTTCTCAACTCCAGTCCTCGGGACCCACCAACAGGCCAGATTTTAAGTATTACCTTGGGGAGTTGCAGACTAGAATACTGCAATCCCTGAGCAGCAAATTATATCACCTGTGATGTATTTCAGCTATCTTGCAAACCTGACCTGTTGGTGGGTCCTGAGGACTGGAGTTGAGAACCACTGCATTAAATGAAATTAAATGAATGATTATAAAATAAGAATCCAAATTCTCTAACCTTTCCCCCTTGTTTATACTCATTTATGACAGTTCTTTCAGCACTTCAGCTTTCAGGATTTCACCAAAGTCCATCATATAGTTCACACATGAGAGTCAGGGGTAAAGTTCTTATACTCATCCTCATCTGTTTCAGAATGAAGTCCAGAATAGAGTTCATTTAGATCTTTTTTGAGAAACTTAGTCTTTGTCAAGGATGTGTCAATGAACCGTTGAAGTCCTCGGACACAGGGAATGCAACAGCAACCACACAGGGTCAGTACTGTGGCTGCCATCACTATTGAAATTAACATATTTCTCACCAGTTTACCCCATTTACCGAACCATGTCTCAAAGAGTCCAGCTAGAGGATTTTCCACACCCTAGTTTTCTATCAGTTCTTCGGACAGCATCTGCAATCCTTGCAGGGCCTTCATTATGCTACCATCGGGGGCTGTATTGTTAGGAAAGAAGGTGCAACAAAAGGTTCCGAACATCTTGCACTCCCTCCCTCCCTTCTCCGCCAACAGCATATCAAAAGCAATATGATTCTGCCAGGCTGTCAATGAGGTTGCATCCAGTTGGCTAGCTACTCCTTTAAGGGCATAGTATAGTATAGTTCACAAACCTTTGATGGTTATAGTAGATGTAGTTTATCCAATTGACATTCTTGTTAGGTTGAATCCACAAAAAGATGGAGGTGAATCCGGTGGATATCTGGTCTTGTGCTTTGAATTCATTAGGGACTCCTCGTGGTACTCCAATGGAATCAATGTAGACTCAATTGTCAAACAATCCTTGCGGCGCATTCCTCTTCATTCGGAAGTGTTGTTTCTTAAACTGTGGCAACTTTATCTCATCACCTACAGGTATCATATAAATGGGGAGAAGCAAATGGGTTAAAGCACAGCTCCCATTCTATTTAGGAGGGAGTTTGGTCCTAAGTTTCATATCCCCGCCCATCCACCACACATCAGCTAATTGTTTCTTTTGGTTTTAAACCATTCCTGCTGGTATGGTGGGTCACTAGTTGATATATTTTGTATGCAGTACATTGGGGGTAAGTCTCCTACCTGCTGTCCACTATCTTCGGTGCTGACAAAGCAGGTGAAATTCCCTGGAACCGCTCTAACAGAGGGGGGTATACTTCACATCTTGGTGGTTGAATATAATTTCTGCTTTTTTGTACATTCAGTTTTTGTGACATTTTCCTTGAACATTCTTATTATACATGTCAAGTTTGTTTTGTCAGTTAGAAAAGGAACAGTCACTAGCTGGGGTCATGAGCTGGCACATGAGATACAATTTCCCAGCCCCTTGGTCTTGGTTGTCCATCTTACCCATTCTATCCACTCATTTTTATCTCCAAACCCCATTTCTATACTTAATTGCTCTTTATAGGTGAAGTCAGCTTTGAACAGGTCTGGACGTGGCTTTATTAGTGGCATGCTGGTGACTGAGGGCACAACTTTTCCTTTCCTGAGTACTTGAATTCGTATGGTCCCCACTGCATCTTTTGCCAGGGGTATATGTATTCCTAGCCCATAGGTTCCTGAATCCTCCCTCTTTACATCTCTCAAAGCTAATAACAGTTGGTTAGAGCCCTTCCCCCGTGGTGATAGTTTATATAATCTTAAATGATGGGCTAGACTTCTCTTTTGTTGGGGAACCTGGGCTGAGGAGGTTAGGTAACCATCCAAATCTGTAGTCCACCATACCTCAGACCACGAAGAACAGGTGGCAATTGCACACATATACTTTTTGTAATCATTATATGCAAGTACCCAGTTGCGTGGGCATTCTATGACCTGACAGACATGAAATCTAACTGCTGTGATGGGTCCTTCGTTTATAGTGATAACTAGGTCACCATTGGGCATTTTTGTCAGCTCTCTCTTATGTACTGGTTTGTCCTGTTTTTGGGCCTTAGTGTTTAGATCCAAGAGTATTAGTACCAATGCTGCAATGCTTCCCACTGTCATTATCCCTATTAGAAATCTGCCTGTCCGTGTTTCGTTAAAGTACCCTGGTACTAACAGTTGTCTTTCCCGGAACTGTTTTACCGCCCCTATGAGTTTGTATTGTGCCATTTATTCTTCACCGGGTTTGAGATAAGTGTTCCCTATTGGAGTCATCCATCTTTGTAGTGAGACTTTGCACTCAAGACTCTGTGAACGTTCCCTGGTCTGGCCCTAGACTTTTTACCTTTTTGCAATGTGAGATGTGTATCCAGGGTACTCTTTCTGCTATTTTAACTGCTGTGGGTGTAGACAATAGTACCTGGTATGGCCCTTCCCACCTTGGATCTGGCCATTGCTTTCTCTTGATTATTTTGATTCAAACCCAATCCCCTCGTTGGACTAGCGGGTCCTGTTTTGTTGGTGTATCTTGACCTGTAAGAGAGTTTGGAGACAAATTTTCCTTAGACATTAATAGATTTCTCATGTAGTTTGCAAATTCACAATCCATTTCCTCATCTTCACTAGCAAATGGCTTAATCTGTGGAATATAGCATGGTCTCCCATATAGTATCTCATAAGGTGTCAACCCTCTTGCTGTGGGGGTTATTATCATGCTCAGCAAAGCTATTGGCAGACACTGAACCCAGTTTTTCCAGTTTCCTTCATTAGCTTCCTCAGTTTACTTTTTATAGTATCATTATGCCTTTCCACAGTACTTGCAGACTGTGGGTGGTAAACACAATTACCAGGCAATACTTCTTATTTTCCCATTTGTTTAGTTCAATGAAATCCATACATATTGTGTGAAAGGGGTAGGGAGGCCCAGGAAATTGGCCTCTCAGTGCCCCTTGCACATGACATTTGTTACAGGTCACACAGATCAGACAAAAATTTTTTTAGTAATTTGTAAATCCATACGCCGTGAACACTTTATTAATCATCTGTACCATCCCCCTTTTGAGACATAGGCCTGCCCATGACTCAATAAAACTACATATCTAAACAATGAGGTAGGCAATATAGGTTTACCATCTATGCTTATATAAATACCTTCTATCTGTACTGCCCTTTTGACAACCATTTTTGTTTCTCAGCCTCGGGTGCTGATTTTTGCATTTCTATTAACCATGTTTCATCTATCACGCTCTGCGTTTCTGCTGGTTTCGCAAGAAAGGAATGTACTTATATCAATAACAGAAAATACCTTGTTCTCATGCTGGAGGTTGTTCAGGAGGACATGGGGGTTAGGCACTACTGCCACATCTTTATTTATTGCTTGTAAGTCCTGAATGAGTTTCCAGCCTCCTTGTGGCTTCTTAACAGGAAACAATGGTGTAACACAGGGTGAATCCGGACACTATATGACCATAACCCTACCCTGCTTTTTCCTGACCACAGAATCCATTCCAACCTCTGCATCCTTTCTCAAAGGGCACCTTTTTTTATGTAGTCTCACAGTACTTTTGGGGGTGATATGCACTTCACTTGCTGTTTTAATTAGTTCTACATCACCTTTTCCTCTTGACCAAAGGTGGTTGGGGATGTCTTTTAGTGCATCCTCTTCCTCCCAGGTCAAGAGGACCAGTCATTCCTCATCACAGTGTCCCCCTGAAAGGTGCACCCCTTTCATACTTTGTGTGACCCAATCATTTAACAAATTTCCCAACTCATACCATTCTACTGTAGTGCTTCAAGTAATTGACACATGGGGTGTAACTCTTTTTAGAAGCATAATTAAAAAATCAACAAATGTTTAAGAATAAGAAAGCATTCTGAGATTTTCTGCTCAGCTCGTCAAGTTTCTGTCTAAAGGCACCAGACATAACTCCCTAAACGTGCCCCTTTCATCTCAGTACAGAGTACTGAGATGAACTGTCACAAAAGTGATTTAATGTTGTTGTTGCACATACGTGCAGACAGCTATTTCTAAAATGGTGGCTATACCTTCTACTCTCCTACACTCATACTGAAAGAAATACATTATCTTGTCTAACATGTAAAACCTACAACTGTAAAAATCTTTTTAAGCATGACATTAATTAGATTAGCAGCATTGAATTTATCTACAGATTCAAGCTATGCTGGGACTTGTGGTTCCACAACAGATAGTGCTCAGAGAGCAGCTACAACAATGAGATATATACACAAATTATATCTAAGGTTATATCTAAGCATCCAATCAGGGGAGAGATCATTACAGTCATCTGCTCCATCAAAACGTCTAATATGTCATAAATTTCCTAAAACAAATAACTTTATTTTTTCTGTAGTTTAAATAACTTCTAACTCCTCAGCCTATCCATGGAGCTATCTCACTGAGGTGACTCTTTCTCTGTGTAGCTTGAATACCTCATCGGGGGGAAGGCAGGTAGCCATGCTGTCTCCCTCCCAATCCCAAGACAGGGTTTTCAAGGTAATTCTGACCCGTTTAAACTTAGTCTCTTTTCATCATTTATATTAGGTCCTGAAGAATGTTTTAAAATACATTGTACACTGAGAATGATGTTGGATCTTGTAGTTCCTCACTTTAACCTTTTTTTCCACCTTGTTCAGGAGGGATTGTTGCATGCACCCAGGACCTGCAGTACATAAAACCAGGCTATACCAATAATAAGGCTCGTTGTTAGCCTTCACTACATGTGTTTTGCAAGTACAGTGGGCTCTCAAGCCCCCCTTAGCTGGTATAACCGAGATATCAAGTGCATGCAACAAATCCCTGCCCAGCAGGTTAACTGGACATTGTTTAGATATCACATTTTTACATCCAGCTTTTTTGCTCGTTAGTGGGTCCTCTATAGGAAGATTTTCTGAAACATCCTCCTCACACATTAACCCGTTTGCTGATTTTACAAAATATGTACCTTTTTTCTTAACTCCTCCAGGCATATCCTGGGGATGAATCAGGGTCCTGCACGCCCCTATGTCACACAGAAAGGTGACTTCTTTCCCTTTCACAACAAGTGTTATTTCAGATTTAATCTCACTCTGTAAATACATTTCCTGTCATGAAAAGGTTCACCCGTTGGTGGCACTGTTGGTCTCTTGGATCACAGTACCAATGTCCACCAGCGGGTGTCTTCCAACACCTTGGATCTGTAATAAGAGGACTCACCTGCTGGTGGCACTGTTGGATCCTTGGGCCATAGTACGTGTCCACCAGCAGGTGTATTCCAATAGTGTGGAGCAGACAGCACCTTCTGCGCTCAGGTGTTACATGAGGTCAATTATTGGCAGCCTTATAAATACCCGGCAAGCCCTCACATGCTTGCCTTGGTATCTCTCTCCTTGAGCCCTGACTTTGTTCGCTTGTTACCCAGTCCTGAGCCTGCATCTGACCTTGTTCCGAGCTTATCCTGACCTGGTCCCTCCTGTGTTCCTGAACCCTTTCCATTACCCTTCAGCCCGATCCATCCCCTCCCTGTTCTGTTGGTTCCCAGTCCCTCATCTTCTGATCTCCCCATGTATGACCTTGGCCTGGCTAATGTTTATGTTTTTGGAACTTCCCTTGTCCTTCTGCTGATCTGCTGTGTATGACCCTGGCCGGGCTGACATCTGTGATTCTGGTACTGTCCCTTGCTGTATATAGTGTTGTTGTTAGGGGGTTTGTTGGGTTGGTTGTGCACTGTTTGTATTTTCTTATTTATCACCTATCTTAATAAATATCATTACTATTCACTTTTCATGCGTTTTTGGTTATCTCTATGCAGTCCACACAGTCTGGTCTACTAATTCTCCTGACAGTATACCAAGGTCATCCCTGACCAGAAGTGGCTGCACTGAGAAATCATCCTGGTTCGGTGGGCGTGCAAAAGATGCACTTTAATGAAATTGTCTATTATTCTCTGCTGGCGGCAGAGGATGGTGGATATTGCTGCCAGACTCTTAAAGATTGGACCAGTGACCAACTGCTGGAAAAGATCTGATCAGCTCATTCTCTAGTAGATCAGGGTCATATGCTATTTGAGGATGTTCAACCTTTGATCCAGTTATGTGCAAAGCCCGCCTTGTCATGCTTTCCTGATGGAAGTGATGATTTCTCCCCTCCCTTCAATTGTGACCAGGTTGAATCCCTGGTATGGTTGTTAGAGGATGATCCAGCTTTTTTTGATGAACATTATTCCTCTTGTTCCCAGCAGGTTTTATCCGATTGCATTAGTTCAGTACAATCTCTGAATAGACAGGCTGTATGTGAACCAACTTTTGTTCAACCTGTGTTACAAGCATGGTCAGATCTCCTGCAGTTAGCTAAGCCACAACAATCCAGCCCTGCCATTAGTCACCTGCCTTCCCAAGAATTCTTCTCCCATTCGCCCATAGCAACCTCAGCTAAAGCCCAGTATACACAGCTTCCCACCAAGTACTATTACCCGGTCTTTACTCACTGCACCTATCCTGCTTTCAATCCACCTGCCTCTTCTCTTCCACTTGTAACAATCCCACAAAAACCTCTTCCAGCCACTGTTCCCTGGTCTTCCTTTTGCCCAGTTACGTCTTTTTCTTACAGCTCGCAGTTACCAACAAAGCTGCAGTGGCTAAACCAAAGAAGAAACAAAAGTTTTTCCCAACCCACACAATCTTGCCAGTAAACTAACCTGCCTCCACACCAACCAACCTATTCCAGCCTGCGTTCATGCCAGTTGAACCTGATGACCCACCTAAATCTGCCAACCCAATGCCTGCTACCCAGTCTGAAGCCCCAGTGCCTGCTACCCAGTCTGACGCCCCAGTGCCTGCTACCCAATCTGATGCCTCAGTGCCTGCTACCCAGTCAGACACTCCAGGGCCTGCTACCCAGTCTGACGCCCCAGGGCCTGCTACCCAGTCCGATGTTTCAGTACCTGCCAACTGGTCTGATGACCTTGTGTCCTTGTTCCAGCCTGAAGTTTTGCTGACAGTGTTACAGTCTGATGTGCCCGCTTCCCAGTCTGATGATCCTCTGTCTGCTGCCCAGCCTGATGTGTTCCTGTCTGCTGCTCAGCCTGATGTGTTCCTGTGCGCTGCCCAGCCTGATGTGTTCCTGTCTGCTGCCCAGCCTGATGTGTTCCTGT